>NW_015554102.1:2343689-2347127 GCF_001515605.1 Sinocyclocheilus anshuiensis
ATATACATATTTACTTTCCTTTACCTTTACCAAATTTACCTGTATTTACTTTGTTTTCATATTTGGCGACTTTTTGTGAAAAATGGAGACTTTTGAGGGTGGTTCTAGAGATTTTCTGAGGGAGGAGTTTGGCAACACTGCTGGTTGTGATGACAGTCACCGATTCAATCGAATAAACCATCAGTGCACGTTAAATTCAACGTGAGCAACCGTCCCGTCAGGTTCGGACCCCCACAGTCATGGGACGACCTGAAGGTCCAACGTGTTCGCGCACTGTCTATCCCTAGCATTCCAGCCAGGGCTATAAATAGAGCGCGACGCTGGGTGCCATGCATAATATCACGCTCAGCTGGGTTACGGATCATGGTTTAAGTGCGTAGGGGTTGAGCAAGGACTGCAAACTCACTGTACTGGCAGTGCTGGTTCTGCTTTGTTTACTCCGCATGAATCGGGCCGCACCAGCTGTTGCTCCTCTCTAACGTTAGATCAGCACATATATACAGCAGCGCGATCGATGCGCAGAGTACCTCTCTCTCCCGCTTTATCCCTCGGAACATCTATTGTTTCACTACGCATATCCCGCAGTTTAAAGTTGCACATAGTCCAATTAAACTTGTTTAAGTGAATGCACGGGTCGTTTGATGTCGCTTTAAGGGATTTATTTGCAATCATCCGCCAGCGCGCACTCCAGCTCGGGGATTCGTATGTAAACAAGGCCGTTTTGGTTCGCTCGCCAAAGCCGCTGCTCTGATCGTTTAAAGCCCTCCGTCGTACCCAACATACTGACTTTACTCACCTGCCGGACCGCGTCGGGCCGCCACTCGAGAGATATTGGGATAAAGATCCGATCCGTTCGCTTAGATGAGTCGCAGCAGAGCTGAAGATCGGAAGTACGGGGGATTCTAGAGCGGCGTCACTTCCGTGTCCGAGCGCGAGGCTGTTTTCAACAGTGAACGGCTGAACGGATTTCTGTTAGTGAGGAGGGGCCACACAAACGCACACACGCTTAATACTCAAAACTGACATACATACTTGTAGTCAAACACACACATGCGCGCACGCTCGTGCAAATGTAGGTCAACAAAACAAGAAACCTGATTTACGGTGTGCAACGTAGGAACAAAGGCAAACAGAAAAGCGCCCTCATTACAAGTTCATAGTCTAAAGACCTGCCTGCTTTGTTAATAAAGATAAAACAAAAACGGAATATAAAGTAAAAATGTAAATGTGTTATTTAGTGTACTTCAGACAGTAGTTAAGAAAAATAACTTGTAGCACATATATGTATTTAAAGTCAAAGTGCCTATTGGATGTGCACTACACATATTTGAATATGGAAATTCTTTGCTATGATGGAATTAAAGCCTATTTTTAATTTACAAAAAAAGGATGCACTCTTTAATATGACCTGATCAAAGATGTAATTCAAAACAGTACTCTTTCTGTAATATCTTTGTCAGAAAAAGACAAAGCATGTCTGCTACAATGAATTTACTCAAACTTCCTGGTTCAATAGGACGTCAATGCAGGAAATAAACTGCTTGGGTATTTAATGCGTTGCTGGCATTTTTAAAACCCTTTTTTTTTGTTTTGTTTTGTAAATGCATGTTTTAGATCTTCTGTCAGTGATTCAAAATCCAATCAACAATTGCTGGATAGATCCCCAACCAACCCATTACACCCTGATGTACATCACAATTTGGATGAGAAGATCTATCATTCTTTCTCTTTCATTGCAACTTTAATATTATTCACTAAAGTTGCGCAAAACTTTAAGACAATTTAAAAATCGTAAATGATGTGCTGCTGTTTTCCAATTAATAGTCAAAAGTACTTTTCTGTACACCACCAGAACTCCAGGTGCCACTTACAAAGAGTGAAAGACTTTTTGGAACTCATAATTCACAGACACAAAAACTCCAACATACCAGTTGTTTATTTGCATGTTTTTTTTCAATAGCATGTTCTATAAAAATATGTATTTTGATACAAAAACAAATGTACAGTCCGAAAAGATAATGAAACAAATGCTTGACATTTTCAAAATTCCCTGCATATGCAGCTACTGCAGTTATAAAAGGTTGGGGGTAGTGATGTAGATCTAACAGATACACAGACAATACATGCTTATTAATGTAGAAAAACATTTAAAAGGAGGATAAGGTATGTGAAATAATAACGGGCCAATTTAGTCAAACTTTTTCAAAAGGGAAGAGATTTTTCTCCTCTCCACGTTTCTCTCGTTTAGTTACACGCCTTATGATCTTTTCCTCTTGTTCGTTCTGCGGCCATGAACTAGTCAGAGAGGGTGGAGCTGTCTGAGCCCCGCCCTCTTCCTCCTCATCTGAGGACAGTCCTTCAGCCCCGCCTTCTTTTTCTTGCTTAAGCCCCGCCCCTGATGCCAGCCCCTGCTGCCCATAGCGACGCTTCAGCCTCTCTTTTATCAACAGGCCTTTGACCAGTAGTGTCCAGTTAGCCACCACACGCTTCTCACGTTTCTGTTAAAAGATTCAACCATAATATTTACAAAACACAAATTGTTCACTCTAAAATCAAAAGTACTATTTCCTAGACAAAATATTTCTTCAGTGTTAGGTAAATTTGACACATTTTTGTAACACTAGAGTGTTTTAGATGGTGATGCTGTTGTGAAAGACAACATGATATACAAAGAAAGAACTTCAAAAAATCCACACACCTCTTGTTCTTTCTTTTGCTGGATATCTTGCTCATTTTCCCAGGCTGCTTTCAGGATTTCTTGGTGTTCTTCACAGACAATATAGCCATCGTTACTGAAATATATTGAGCCAATTAAATGACAGATTTTACAGAAAACACCTTCATACATTTATATGCACACTATTTATGCACATTATACTCTTGTTTTATTTACCATGTATGAAATGAATGGAACAAGCACTGGCCATTTCTTACAGAATGAGAAACACTGAGGGGCCATTTACACGACAACGTTTTCAGGCGGGAAACTTGTTATGCGTTTTCCCTATTCGTTTACACGGCAATGGCGTTTTGGGGACTGAAAAGGCATATTTTTGAAAACGGGTTTCAAAGTGCAAGTTTTTGAAAACGCCACCGTTATCGTTTCCGTGTAAACACCCAAAACGGGAATCTTTGAAAACGGTGACGTCATGCGCGTGCGTAGTACGTGTTAGGCATGTAGACATGCGCAGTACGTGTCAATTTTAAAGGCAAGCGCAAACAAACATACACAACAATGGTGGAGTACGTGGTACTGTTGTTGCTGCTCAAGAATTTGCTAACGCTTCTTCAGCAAAACGTGAATTGACTTCACCAATATTACAACCAACAGCGGAGACGCATCATATACATCATATAATCGTCACTTCCCTACAGGTACTGTTTACTAACAAGGTGACAGCGCCAACTACTGGCCTGGCATACGTAATACAGCGTTTT
>NW_015554102.1:2348209-2369320 GCF_001515605.1 Sinocyclocheilus anshuiensis
TTTTATGCGTTTTGCCTGTTCATTTACACGACAACGGCATTTTGGGGACTGAAACCGCATATTTTTGAAAACGGGTTTCAAAGTGCAAGTTTTTGAAAACGCCACCGTTATCGTTTCCGTGTAAACACCCAAAACGGGAATCTTTGAAAACGGTGACGTCATGCGCGTGCGTAGTACGTGTTAGGCATGTAGACATGCGCAGTACGTGTCAATTTTAAAGGCAAGCGCAAACAAACATACACAACAATGGTGGAGTACGTGGTACTGTTGTTGCTGCTCAAGAATTTGCTAACGCTTCTTCAGCAAAACGTGAATTGACTTCACCAATATTACAACCAACAGCGGAGACGCATCATATACATCATATAATCGTCACTTCCCTACAGGTACTGTTTACTAACAAGGTGACAGCGCCAACTACTGGCCTGGCATACGTAATACAGTGTTTTTGGCCGTTTTCACGGATATGTGTAAACGCAAATCGTTTTGAAAACGTTGTCGCGTATACGTGAAACTTTAAAGGGAAAAACTTTTCTGTTTTTGACTACATCGTTGTCGTGTAAACTTAGCCTGAATGTGAAACTACTGTGGAACGTGACAGTCATGGCTGGACAAAATGTGTACGTGGAAAAAAGATAGCTTTCATCGTATTCCACCAGGTTAGGACATGTTATTACAAACACATGAAGGCACTCAAACTTACACTGCATGTGCAAATCCACAATGGTAATCAAAACCCGTCACTGCTACAGCACAGTCTATGTTCAGTTTTCGAGCCACTCTGTGCAGATTTGGCAAATGCAGGTGAACACATCCTACTGGTAACATGCATGACTTAAACATGTACACGTTCCCGAACTCATTACGTGGTACCTGAAACATACAAACACATATAAATTCAGATCAGCACTCCAGGAAATATGCAAATATGTTTATTAACTTTAACTTTATTAAGATAATTTGAACTCACTTTGCCATCAACGGCGATCGGAGGCTGGTACTCTTCAGTTTGCCACACTCCAAAAAGAGGCAGATCTTTGACATCTTTCTGCTCGGAAATCATCCTGGCTTTACGAGAACGGTTGGAAAAACCAAGCACCATCTGACAGACATTAGCTTTAAAAAATTAGCTTTAAAAAGAAGTCGTCATTTATTGTAAAAAGGTCAAATACACATGAAAAAAAGGAAAAAACACATTAAATCACGACCAGAACAGACCTTGTACGGCTCCTCTCCCAGTCGAACGGTTCTTGCTTCCTTCAGCCAGGTATCTCTAGAATGGAGCGTGTGTACACAGTCTCTGAAAATAAATGAACATCATAAACACAAATGGCCTGCATTTGTATTTGTTCTAGCATCTCAGATTTGAGGATTGTTTTTTATTGTATTGGAAAAATTAGTTTTCTATCATTTAAATAATGCTGAAATAAAATAAAATATAAATATTGGATAAAAGCTAACTTAAAAAAAAAAAACTAAGTACTAAAATACTACAACTAAAACTGATAAAGATGTATATTAATATTAACAATGACAAAAAATATCACTAAACTAAAATAAAAATGTAAATGAAACTCAAAATATAAAACGTTCAATAAAACTAAAATATAATTCAAAATATTGATAAATAATATGATAGTATATAAATAATACTAAAATAACACTGACTTAGTTCATCTTTAAAAATACTATAAAAATAATATAATAACTGTTAATGTAACCTTTAGCAAATCCCAAACTCAATATCCATTTTATACATCCATTATAGCATTGTGATGCCTAAATTCACTTAAACCATTTAAAATGTTTTATTTTAGATTTATTTAGACAAAATAGAATAGAGTTTAATATCAGCCATTTACTGGTTTTTGATCATAACATGAAAATAATTAGTGATTTATCTGCAATAATATATTTTCTAATTCAAACAGTATGTTTTTGTAAAGCAGATTTACATAGGAATATTCATCCATCTTTCATGCTGTACATTATAATGTTGTGATGCCATATATTCACTTGTAGCATACAAACTATATAGAGTTTACCGTGAATAGACTGGCTCTCCTCTGCAGTACCCCAGGACAGCGGCAGTAGAGGGGTAGATGGCCTCGTATTTTAGCAGGTGCCTCTTTAGTGCGTACAGTGGATGGTTCTTGTATTCTGAGATGGATGTCGGCAAAGGCTTGTCCAATAACTTTGCCTGCATCTGTGGATGAGGAGCACAGGTGAGTCATGCACGCCACGTGTGATGTAGATACGTTAGTGTGTACACTACCATTCATGAAAGACGTCTCTTATGGTCACCAAGTCTGCATTTATTTGATTTATTTAAAAGAAAATATATTTATTTGAAAAATACAGTAAAAATAGTGATACTGTGAAATACTGTATATTTACAATTTAAAATAACTGTTTTCAATTTCAGTATGTTTAAAAATGTAATTTATTCCTGTGAGGGCAAAGCTGAATTTTTAGCAGCCATGAGTCTAATCTTCAGTGCCACATGATCCTTCAGAACTCATTCTAACATACTGATTTGGTGCTCTAAACATTTCTTACTATTATCAATGCTAAAAACAGTTATGCTGATTAAAATTTTTGTGATAACTTTGATATATTATATAAATCCAGAATGCTGCTGCCAGAATTCTGACAAGAACCAGAAAATCTGAGCATATCACACCAGTCCTCAGGTCCTTACACTGGCTTCCAGTTACATTTAGGATTGATTTTAAAGTACTTTTACTCGTTTATAAATCACTCAATGGCCTAGGACTTATTTAGACAAAATAGAATAGAGTTTAATATCAGCCATTTACTGGTTTTTGATCATAACATGAAAATAATTAGTGATTTATCTGCAATAATATATTTTCTAATTCAAACAGTATGTTTTTGTAAAGCAGATTTACATAGGAATATTCATCCATCTTTCATGCTGTACATTATAATGTTGTGATGCCATATATTCACTTGTAGCATACAAACTATATAGAGTTTACCGTGAATAGACTGGCTCTCCTCTGCAGTACCCCAGGACAGCGGCAGTAGAGGGGTAGATGGCCTCGTATTTTAGCAGGTGCCTCTTTAGTGCGTACAGTGGATGGTTCTTGTATTCTGAGATGGATGTCGGCAAAGGCTTGTCCAATAACTTTGCCTGCATCTGTGGATGAGGAGCACAGGTGAGTCATGCACGCCACGTGTGATGTAGATACGTTAGTGTGTACACTACCATTCATGAAAGACGTCTCTTATGGTCACCAAGTCTGCATTTATTTGATTTATTTAAAAGAAAATATATTTATTTGAAAAATACAGTAAAAATAGTGATACTGTGAAATACTGTATATTTACAATTTAAAATAACTGTTTTCAATTTCAGTATGTTTAAAAATGTAATTTATTCCTGTGAGGGCAAAGCTGAATTTTTAGCAGCCATGAGTCTAATCTTCAGTGCCACATGATCCTTCAGAACTCATTCTAACATACTGATTTGGTGCTCTAAACATTTCTTACTATTATCAATGCTAAAAACAGTTATGCTGATTAAAATTTTTGTGATAACTTTGATATATTATATAAATCCAGAATGCTGCTGCCAGAATTCTGACAAGAACCAGAAAATCTGAGCATATCACACCAGTCCTCAGGTCCTTACACTGGCTTCCAGTTACATTTAGGATTGATTTTAAAGTACTTTTACTCGTTTATAAATCACTCAATGGCCTAGGACCTAAATACATAGCAGATATGTTCACTGAATATAAACCTAACAGACCACTCAGATCATTAGGATCGAGTCAGTTAGAAATACCAAGGGTTCACACAAAACAAGGGGAATCTGCTTTTAGCTATTTTGCCGCCCGCAGTTGGAATCAGCTTCAGCTAAAACATTAGTCACATTCAAATCTAGACTCAAAACTCATCTATTTAGCGGTGCATTTATTGAATGAGCACTGTGCGATGCCCGAACTGATTGCACTGTATTTTATGTATAATCATTTTCTATTTTTAACTGTTTTAAATTCCTTTTAAATCAATTCTAAATCATTTAAAAAGTTTTTAAGTTCCCTGTTTTATTGTTGTGATTTTTTTATGATTATTTTACTTCCTTTTATGTAAAGCACTTCGAATTACCATTGTGTACGAAATGTGCTATATAAATAAACTTGCCTTGCCTATATTGTTTAGGATTCTTTGATGAATAAAAAGCTAAAAATATATATATTTTTGTGACACTGACAATGTCTTTTTTTCCCACTGTTGATCAATTTAATGTGTCCTTCCTGAATAAAAGTATTCATTTCTTCACACATACCTCCTGATCCTCCTTCTGTCCTCTTTCAGTATCTGGAGACTTGTAGAGCTCCATAGTCTCCTCCCACCATTCTGAATCGACCCGTCTTCGGCGTGATGATGTCAGCCACGTGGGGTCATACCTGCTGCTAAGATCTTTCAGGTACCCTTCGTCATCAACAGCCACCACGTACGTGATCGGTTGAGTCGCCTGATTGGAGCAGAGCTGCGGCTGGCCAACACCTTGATCCACATCAACACACACCCACTTCCCCGTACTTTCCAAATAAACCTCCAACCACTCATCCGCCCCTTTCCCCTCCTTTCTTTTACGTCGTTGTTTCTTCACCTGATTCTCTTCCTCTTCCTCCTCTTCGCTTTCCTCCTCCTGTTTGACCTCGCTCGACCTCCGAGGAGCCTGACCTTTTCCTTTCACCTTCGACTTTCTGCATACTTTCATGGCCCCGTCAGAGTCTTCACTGTCATCCTCATTGGTTGGTTGAAACTCTTCCTCACTCTGCTCCTCCTCCTCGCTGCTGACTTCTTTGTATGACACTTTTGAAGCTACACTTCTTCTGCTGCTGTTTTTGGGTTTCTGTCCACCTGCTGCCTCTTTCTCTCCTCCTTCCTCTTTCTTTTTCTTTCTCTTTCCACCTCTTTGCTCTTTTACTGCAGCATTATGGGCTGATGATGGGCGTTTGGTTCCAGGAGATATCTTGGGCTCCGGAGAGGGTTTCTCAGACTGATCTTTTTCTGGAGAGCTCTTGGTAGGAGTGGCCTTGTTCTAAAAACAATAAACATGCTCAGTCCATCAAAACTACAAATTGGTACACAAGAAAAAGTAATATAATAATAATCCAAAGTCACCTTGCTGGCAGGTGGTGGCTTCAGAGGAAGGGGTTGCAGTGACAGAACCAATCGACAGAAGAGTCGCAATGACCGCAACACCAATAAGAACAGCTACAGGAAGTGACATCACAGATCAGAACCAAACTTAGTTGAAAAACATTACACTTCCATTCAAAAGTTTGGGGTCAAAAGAAATAAATACTTTTATTCAGCAATGGAGCATTAGACTGTTTAAAAATGACTGTTGAGAAATTTTTATAATGAATTTTTAATTGAAGTTTTAGAATTTTTGAAAGTTCTTTTGAACTTTCTATTCATCAAAGAGTCCTGAAAAAACTTACAAAGAGTCTTAAACTATACTAGTCAACATTTGAAGTGGATCAAAACCTTTCATCAAAGTTGTCCTAAAACCTAAAACCAAAATGTGTTCTTGTCTTAGGACAACTTTGATTAACTTTTTTGATCCACTTCAAATGTTGACTACTGTAAATTGTAACAATGTTTCACATGTTATATACAGTATATGCAGCCTTTGTGATCTGCTATGAGGTCAAAGTAAGTGAGATCTCCCTCACATTGGTCATCTCCTCATGGTCCCTTGCTGATAAACAGCCAATTCGGTTTTCCAGCACCGTGCTCAACTCCACCCCCTTCTTCTCAGGTAAGGCAGGGTTTAATGTGAATGTCATTTGAAACCTGGGCAGGGTCACGCCACAAAAAAATGATTATCAAGAGATTATCAATACATTATTTGCATATAGCACAGGAATAGTTGATTGAATAGTTGACTTTTGTTCAGACATTTTTGTGGTGTTTAAATTGTGAACCTCCCGATACGCACCCTCATATGGTTCCAAACCTGTATGATGCTTTTTTTTTTCTTTGGAACACAAAAGAAGATATTTTGAAGAACAGTGGTAACCAAACAACACTGAAGCCCACTGACTTCCATTTCATTGACATATAACGAGACATTTCTCATAATATCTTCTTTTATATTCCACAGAAGAAAAATATCATATACTTTTGGAACAACATGAGGATAAGTAAATATTGACAGAATATTTATTTTTGGGTGGAAGATCTCATTAACAGAACAAGTGGAATACATTCAAGAAGACAAATGTAGGCGTACCATTTGAGAAGCCCCTCCAGGAAGCCACTGTTTATGCGTTTTGTGGCGACTGTGGTAAAGTGGGCAGGCAGTATTGACAAAGCAACAGCCAACAGGTCAGGCTCACAGCACAGTCTGCTTCGGAATAAACCACCGGCCAACAAGCAAAGAAGGTGGACCTGTTTGACAGAGTAAATATAAAAAATCAAACACCAGTACAATACAAGCAATAAAATATGGCCAAAAAACTAAGATCGAAGAATACTACATATTATTGCAATAAACACAGATAGAATATATTGTTAGATATTGTTATACACTATATTATTTAAATGTTTGGGATCAGTAAGATCTTTTTATAGAAATTCATAATTTTATTCAGAAAATTTGGTAATTCAAAAAATTGGCAGTAAAGACTTTACATGACGAAAAATCTATTTCAAATAAATGCTGTTCTTTTGAACTTTCTATTAATCAAAGGATCCTGAAAATGTATCACAGTTTTCACAAAAATATCAAAGAGCACAGCTGTTTTTAACAAAATAATAAAGAATGCTTAAAGGTAGGGTATGTAATTTTTCAAAAACACTTTAGAAAACTGATTCGACCCCAAATCTTTGAATATTAGTATGTATATATTTAGTTGATTTAGCTGGATATAAAAACTACAACAGAAACACACAGACACATACCTTGTGGGTATCCACCAGCAGTTCCTTGTTAAATCGTTTCATCATTCGACGAAGGTAAGTTTCAAACTCTGCTTTCCTTTTCTCCCTGGAAACAGTTGTCATGGTGTTACGATTTTCCTTTTTATCTGTCTGACCATCACCGCTCCTCTCATCAATGCGACTGCAACTATCTTGTGGGCATTTACCACATTAAAGAATTTCATCACTTGGCAATCTGCCCCTCGTTAAACTCTCTATCACAAACACTCACTTCCTCTGCCTCTTGTGAACCATGTCTGGAGTCTCGATCTCAATCTCCACAGGTTTTGACACAACTGCTAGTTCAGTCGAGTCCACAGGACCCAGCGGTTCTGCCATTTCTGAGAAAGCACACAGTTCAAACCAGTCACACCGTCAGTGTAAAAGACATGACAGCATAGAGGACAGTTACTCACTTGTGATAAACGTATACAATCTAAACACATGTCTGATTACTAATGATTCACAAAAAACACTATGTACCTTCCACTTCCTCCCAGTCCTCCTCATCCTCACTCTCTTCCTCGTCTTCTTTGACTTGTTTTGATGGTGATGAGAGCTCACTGAGCATGGGGCTCATCTCCTCACTGTGGTCACTCATTTCCTCTGGCTCTTCGGTTTTCACTTCACTGTCCTGGAAGTACTTGCTTGTTTTCTCATCAGAGGAATCTCTGACCTTTCTGGATGCACGAGATGCCACCCTGGAGTTTTTGCGGTTGTTTTTGTCCACCATACTATTTTCTGAAACAAACAAACAGGTCACGGATCACAGCATAATAAAGATGTACTAGAGTGCAGACAGCAGATCATTCACTTATGTAGAATAATTACTCTTTCATTATTAAAATTAACAACATAATTTTTTTCAATTGACAGTTTTCAACAGTATGAAATAAATCTCTATATAGTTTTGTGGAAAATGAAAATAATCTGCCCATCTTTGCAATGTCAAGAATAATTTATACATGTTTCGCATCATGACATGTGCTGGAACCTTTTGCTTGCAAATAATTAGCATAAACATTGAATAACATCAGTATATATATATGTTTATATAAAATATTAAATAAAAAATATTAAAGTATTATATATGTATACATAATATTTATCTAATTTGTATCTGTGTTATAGTTAACTAAAACTAAACCATAAAAAAAAAAACATTTTAATTACTGGAGATAAATTAAATTTAAAATAAAATATAAAAAAAAAAAAAAAACAACTAAAACTAAAAAGTTTTTTTCATATATATTTCAGCCTTTTAAAGTTGTTCATTACAATCTCAGAATATTTTTTACATTTATGCTTTTAAATTAGGGGTGATCCAATATACTGGAATCAACGACAGCCATGGTACTAAACAAAAAATGAAATATTGATATGTGAAAACTACACAAGTTCTAGTAACAATCTGCTTGACACTCCAACATATATATATATATATATTAATCTCTCCTGGCTAGTTGAAAGGCAATATTTCTCAGTTTAATTAAGTTTAACTTGATGTACTAAAATAACTAAAACTGAAACTAAAATAAAAACTACATACATTTTTGTTTAAAACTACTAACCACTACAGCTACTTAAAAAGACAAAACAAAATTCCTAAATTAGATACAAAATGAAAAAATATACAATGAAAATGGATGTTTAAAATTAAAAACTGATTCAAAATGTTAAGAAAAACTGTAATAGTATATCATGATACTAAAGGAACACTGCTATACAATATATATGTAATATTTTTATTTTATTTGGCTTTAGAATAATGACAAAAATATATATAGCCTATATTTCAGGAAAGGGTCTGTCACAATAGGAACAACGTTTTTGTTCATTAAAAAGTCTGAAGATCTCTGGGTCAGAGTACTCAAATCCACCCTAAAGTACCCAAAACACACATATGATCCCAAATATGTACTGAACACGCCCACACACACTCATGTCATACATTGATGACACTGAACTGAAACAATGAACTGAAGAGGGGCTGTTTTCATTTAAGTGCACCAGTTAATAACAAGCTACACAAGAGAACTCAAGCGAGAGTCTCTGCACACCTGCACACTGCAGCTGTCTGCAGCAACTGTGCGCTACATTCTAACTATTACAGTTCATTCATTTAACTGTTTAACTGCAAAGCTGCATTTTAACTCAGCGACTGGTTTTGATTCTAGGTTTGAGCATAAGCCAGACAAAGTAACGTTACATTTTTTTGCAGCATAGATACCTTTGGTTTTTCGTGTTTTGGATGCTGGTCTGTTCTTTGCAATCTGCTTCGGTTTCTTTGTGTCAGTTTTCTGCTGTGTCTCTTTTCTCTTTGCCATTCTGCTGCTGTTGAGAGATCGCGGATAGTTTCAGGATAAATTAACTCTGGTGTATTCAGAGGAACAGAGAGATCTGCATTACACGTCAACTTATGTAATGTAACCTAAAGACCACTGTTACCCAACACAATCACTTCCCACCTTTCATAACACTGAAAAGCGTGCACTTTGCCTGCAGGAGATCTGAACATACGTCATATCCGCCTGTACTATTGCGTTGACTGGGTAATGTGATGATTTAAACGCAAGGAGGCGTTGTCGCACAAGCTTCTTTTGCTGTTAGCAAGGTGATAATCATCATTTATATTATATTATATTATATTAATTATATTATATTAATTATATTATATTATATTATATTATATTATATATTTAGGTTGATAACGATAATATATTGCCTAGTTCTGACTACACCAATAATTCAGCTAAATATGATAATTGTTTATTATTGTAATTAGGATTAGCTTGAACTAATATTTGGGTAATAGTAATTATCATTTATATTTAAACACGTAGGTGTGTATAAGTGGATAATAATAACTGTCATGCAAAACAACTCATTATCATGTACTGTAATGTGAAAAATAATAACCTGTATTTTATGCTAATTTTAATAAAAAGGTTGTTGCACTACAGTAATAAGAATATATCACTTTTGAGAATGTAAATTACAAGTAAATTTGGAAGTAAAACATTTGGACATATTACAATAGATATTTTGTGGGAAAATGTGCCTGTTATAAAATAATTGCAAAAGATCTTAATGGTCCTCTAAATATGTTTCATTTTCTTAAAATATATCTTCCTTTGATTTCAAACATATTTTACTTTTTTTTTTCATTATATTAAACATTTCATACTATGATAAAGTGTTTTTAACACAAACCCATGTTCTATGGATCAATAAATGAACACACATAGACAACTGTAGAGTTATTCTTTTATTATGTGAAGGTTTCCCATTAAGTTTGTTAAGATTTGAGCCGTGATGAACACATGAGGGGACACAGATAATCAGTGAGGGCTGTTTCAAATATATACATATGATTATATTAATGATGCGTTGTGATAGGCCTACGTGTAATCTATAGCACAGACAAAACGTGATGATATAAAACTGTGTGTTTCTTTATATTCAAAACGGATGCAGTTTGTATTATATAGGACATTAACCTCATTCAGTCAAGTTCATTAACATGTGGGCCTGACTTTGTGTGTGTACCTGGTGGTGCTGATGCAAATGAACAGCTGTTTTAGCGTCACTTGGCAGCAGATGTCTAGCCAGTGTGTGTGTGTGTGTGTGTGTGTGTGTGTGTGTGCGAGTGTAGGACTTCAGAGAACCGTCTGTGGACTTGATTGGCAGAGCAGAATCAGATATTCTCCCTGCATCCAGCCAGACTCAATGGGTATCTGTGCCCAGACCGATGCCAGGACAGGTGTATGAGTGTCACATGATTGGTATATGAAGAGAGCTGTTGGCACCAAGTCTCCATGACGACACAGTCCCCCAGCCCTGCATGGCTTCCATCCCTATATGAGTCCTGAGCATTCTCAGATAGGAATAAAAAGCCATACGGGGCAAAGAGCAACATCTCTTTCAAGCATTTACACACAAAAGACTACAGGATAAAAGAGCCCAGACACGATTGTGCATCTCTTTGAGGATAATAGTGAGAATAGTTTAAGAGGCTTCATGCTTAAATGCCTCCAAAATCATTCTGCCAAAGAATGCAGGTGTTTGAAACATTTCTAAGTATTCAAACAAATCCAAAGACATGCAAGTGGAAGCAATTGCTGGGAAGGACAAGCCTCTGTAATAGCCGTATTTACAGAGTGCTGATCAGTAATTTGGTATCTGTCGTTTTACCAGGCAGAGGAGCATGGTTGTGGAAAACACTACCTGAGTTTCGCAGCTGAAAGTTGGGCACACCTGCATGTGCAATTAGACGGAGGGATTGTGCGAACAGCAGCGTCGGCCGTTGGAACAAAAAGAGGGACAGGAAAATCATGAGAGTCATCTGGTCTGCAGTGAGGCTCCCCATCAGAATTCCACGCTCAGCTCTCTGGACGCCGCACCAGCACAACCACACAATGAACTGCATAATCAACTGGGATTTACCTAACAAAGAACAGCTGCCACACATGGGCACACATACACGCACACACCAGGGAACAGACACGCATGGTACCTGAAACACACTCGCTCAAACACAAACACACAAGGCACAGCTGAGATAAGCATCTACTCACAGTTTTAGAACCACTGAATCAGCAGCTAGACCAGTGTCAGTAGTAAATGAGAACACAACCGCACGCGTCTATACAACACACTCACACTCACACGCTTTAATTAGTGACTGGGATGTGATTTATTTAGGTAATTGCAGGTGTAGAGCTCTGTGTATACTTCTGATATAGATGGCTGGGTAAATTGAGCACAGTGTGTGTGTGTGTGTGTGTGTGTGTGATGTGAATGGCTGGCTGAGTTGTGTGTTTATGTGAGCATGAGGTGTGAGTCTGATAGGGGGTCCAACAGCTCTTTGATCATGACAGCCTGCGGAAGAGAAGTTCTGACAGAGCTCTGCACCCCTCCCACCCCACGCACTTGCACACACACACACACACACACATCTAAACACTACTTTCAGTACTTTCCATTTTATATCAGCCATTTGATGTTTTAGTAATCACTCCCACCCCTTACAGTACTATATGGATGAAAGTAACCATCAGTGTGCGTTTATTTAGAGCGAGAGGAGCATGATTGTTGGTAACGTCTGTTGTAGATTTCTGTCAGAGGTTTTCTGTCAGGGTTGAGTTCCCAAGACCATCCGCTCATTCACTCAAGGGTGAAATCTCTGTTTCTTATCTTTTTATCCAGAAACATTGGGAAAGCTCTGTCAACTCGGACCCTGTAGAAGCAGATATTGCAATTCCTGTTCAAGGTAGTGGTGAGCTCAGTAGGGTAAGATTTCGATCCAATTGCAAATGTATGAAGCCCCATACATAACATGTATGAGAAGAAAAAAACAACAACAACAAGATATCGAAGCCACGAACTGGCCAACAACCCTGCACTATTACTGAAAACAAAATAGTATGAAGAAGATATTGTGGCCATCGAATAAGAATTCATTCCAATGACCACACTGTATACAGATGCGTTCTCTGCTTTTAGTTAAATCCTGACAGCATTGTACTAATTTGTTCTTGTACAAATTCATTCTCATTTTAGTTAAACTGAAGCCACATTATACTAGTTAATTCTCTCGTTTTTGTTAAAGTGTGGCTGAACTGTCCTAATTTGTTCTTTCATATTATTTAAGTCTTCACCAAACTGTACTAATTCGTTCTCTCGTTTTAGTTCAATTGTATGTAAATATGTAATCATGTAAATATTTAAATATGAAATTAAACAACTTTGTCACCAATTCACAGTTTTCAGCCATGAGACTGGCTTAAAGACCTGGAGGGCAATACATCCATAGAACTGCAGCACAAGCCTGTCAATTTTCCACCTGTTTCCAATCCACAAATATTTAGATCACCACTCAAAAGAATAAGACAATGTGAACAAAATGCAAGTTTTGGCCATTTATAAACCCATATACATCACCCGCTGCAATATTTCAATCACTAAAAACAGCGTCCCATTCTAAAACATTTAATGTGGAAAACATTTAAAGTGCCTTAATTTACTGAAACAGCGAATGTTTCATGTGAAACTTTGCACATTGAGTTTATATGCTGGGTTCATCTTTTTGCCTGTACAAAGTATGCATCATCAAGTGTACACTAGTCAACATTTGAAGGGGATCAAAAAAGATCATCAAAGTTGTCCTAAAACCTAAAACCAAAATGCATTCTTGTCTTAGGACAACTTTGATGAACTTTTTTGATCCCCTTCAAATGTTGACTACTATATACTAAATTTGGCCTTTTAATATGAGTGTCTCACCACAGGTACTACGTACCTTTAAAGTCAATGATAATTTCATTAAAAATATATATTTTTTTACTTTTTTTAACTTGTAGTTTTGAATCAAAATGTCATAACTCGATTTTCTAAGGAAAGGGCAGATTTCTCTCTGGTGATTTATGCTGGACTCGCATAAAACCCTGCACCTCCACAATCAACTTTTTCAATAACCTGTTTCACTTGAACGTACTTCACCGTATGCAGAAGCAGATCTGTTGCTATACTTCTATTTCCCGCCACATCTTGTTTTCTACACATACGCATTGTGACTTTTCCCCCCACACTTTGAGCTCTGAAAATGGCCAGGATGTGTCTCTGAGGAGACTCTTCGTTCTGGACTTACATTAGTAGTCTTTAACGATCCCCTCCAGGATAATTTCCTTCTTTCTCTCACTCTCATTCTGTCTCACTCCTCAATTAAAGTAAGCTTCATTGCCAATTCACCTACTGGATAAAGAGTTGCCAAAGCTTTTCACAACAGCAGCAATCTGTTAAAGTGTCCATAGAAAGCGTTAATAACATTAACAGGGGCATAACGCAACAATCAGTATACTGCTAGTTATGATGACACAGTGATCGGTATGCAGCTGTAAAAATAACAGTTGAACGGTGAGAGGTAATCAATACCATTTGAGGACTTAAAGGCTACTGTCAACCATGTGCATCTCTCTCCCACTCTCTGTGTCCAGGTTATGGGGTAGCGGTGTGTGTGTGTGTTAGTGCGTGCGTGTGTTTTTGCGTGAGACAGGCAGCGCTTCCCGCTGAGTGGTTGTCATGGCTACAGCAGGGAGATGGAATGTGGTAAATATCTCAATTTCCCAATCAACCACACTCAAAAACACACACGAACACACACACGTACTGTTGGTCTTTTGGGAGAAAGGTCAGAACATGCCAGGAGACAGGAAAAGACAGAGAGGAGTAGGCAGTAAGCGTGGCAGTGGTCTACGTTAGACGTTAAACGTTAAACGTTTTAGGTTTTTTCTTTTTGTTCATTCGAACACACTGAACCTACACAAGTTCTAACAAATTAAATGACGCTTGAAATTTTAATAACAGAAAACATGAATTCCAACCATTTTTCTAATTCAAATTTGTTGAAATGAACAATTAAATCTTACGCACTGTAGGTGATATTCAAGTTCAGTCTAAGCTCGGGTGTCCGGGCACTAGATGTATCGGTACATCCTAACCATTTTCGGTGATGTTAGCAGGTCGTGTACAATTAAGCAGCTGTGTTTGCCAGTGTGTGCATGTTATTAGTCGTTAATGGCTGCTTGGGGGCTGAAATCTACCACTAGTAGTGTCAGCAGAGAGCTTTATGATTAGGTTTATGAAATCCTGGAACACAATTAAAGACACTCAATCAAACATTAGAGATGTTGCTAATTCTATTCCAAGTAATGAACAGGAGACGATTCCTATGCTGATCATACAAGAATTGCTTATCGAATTTTTTATGATTATAGTCATCCTACATCCGAATTTGCCGCCAGTAAAATCTGTAATGGTAATAATCATAATATACACTACTGTTTAGAGTCTGTTAGACTTCTTCTTTTCTTTTTTTTTCGTTGAAAGAATGTAATACTCCTGTTCAGCAAGGATTCATTAAAGGTGGCATATCATGAAAATCTGACTTTTTCCACGTTTAAGTGCTATCGGGTCCCCGGTGCATCTATCAACCTAGAAAAGGTGAAAAATAACAACCCAGTAGATTTTTTGGTAAGCCTTTCTCTGCAAGCTTGTGAAAAAATGAGCTGCTCAGATTTTGCTCCCCCGTTACGTAGAAAGGGGATCTTATTATTATATTACCGCCCCTTAATCTGCAAGTTTGCACCCACGGCGCCACCATTGTGTTTTCGCGAACGACAATGGTGTGCCAGTTCTAATGGCATGCACGGCAAAAGTCTGAGCAAAGCATGCTAACTGTTCTGTCTTTGGCTGCACATATGAGCACAGAACACTATTAAGAGTCCCAGCCGCAGAGGAGAAAAGAGAGCAGTGGATTTATTGATTTATTTACTGTATATTACTGTATATAGGTCTCCTTTAAATTGGACAAAATTAACAATATAAAGACATTTACAATGTTGGATTTTTTTGTTAGAATTTAAAATAAATGCTGTTCATTTGAAATGTCAAAATATATCCAAAAATCCTGAAAAAAATGTATGGTTTCCACAAAAAAATGAAGCAGCTCAACTGCTTTCAACACTGATAATAAGAATTCTTGAGCAGCAAATCAGCCTATTATAATGATTTCTGAATGATCATGTTACACTGAAGAATGAAGCAATGATGCTGAAAATTCAGCTTTCTCACATCACAGAAATCAATTCAATTTTAAAATATATAAAAAAAATTAAAAAAAACGATGTTTTGAACAATATTACTGTTTTTTTACTGTATTTGTTTATCAAATAAGCATAAGAAACTGTGTAATACAAATGTGCCAGCTCTTTAAAGTTTTAACAATGTTTGTTTATGGCTACTTTGCATATTGTGCTATTATTAATTCTTCTAATCTGAAAAGTTGGCAAAAGTAGTTACTACCTGTAATCCTGCCACCAAAATCTTGTAACTTTTAATTAAATGTGACAAGACAAAAAGAGCAAGAGAGAAACATATGGAAGGAGGACAGAAAACGAGCGAGGGGGCAGATGAAGCAGATTTAAACAGGTGGGGGGAAAAACTGCAAAACAAAAACCAAAGAAGTAAAAATAAATGAAAAGGAAAGCAAAAAAGAAAAAGCGGGACTGGTCACCTGGAGATCCTTGGCCTGGGCTGAGCCATGGGGAGGTGGTAGCAGTCGTCATGGAAAGGGGCTCCGGTTGCCATGGTAACAGCTGGGCCGGGGGTCAGCGGCTATATAAGGGAATGTGTTTGCACACAGATGTGCATGCTGGGAGTACAATCCTGCTGGGTGTGTGTTTAAGTGAGTGAGTTTGAAAGAGAGAGAGAATGTTCTTAGTGGTCCCTCCAGAGCTGAAAAACCCGTGTTGCCATAACAAAGAGGAGAAATTAGTTTGGGGCTGTGAGGTAATTGTTGAGGCATTTTGTGAAGTTCTTTTGAGGTGCTAGATGAAATAATTTGTTCGATGAAACGGGAAGCACGGTTGTATGGTTGTGTATGAGGCATCGCACTAAAGCAGCTCAAAATATTCCGTTTAAATCCAAAACCTGTTACATATGACAGATATACACATGACCCCAGTAAACACAAGGACATCGTAAAATTGATCTTCCTGAATGAGACCAGAATCTCCTCACACTCCCACTCCACAGACGCAGATGCAGAGAACATATAGAGACCCTTAAATCGAAAGGCCATTTCTGTACCCACACAAACCTAAACTGAAGTTCATGAGTCACAGAGAGATGTCAGCCAGCCAGCACACATGGATGAATTCACGGATGAAGGTTTCTTGATATCTGTGGATGGAAGAACACTGGTTCAGATGAACACATTTAGTACATTTAGAGTTCAGTAGAGTGGAACAGAATGTGGTGTTCTATCTAGTTCCGTCTCTTAGAACATGGAACATACCACAGCATTTGTGTCATGATGTTGCTTACGACAAATATAAATTCAGACTCATCCCTCTTTTTCTTTTAAAGTAAAAATGCAAAAATCAAGGTTTCTGTGAGGCACTTGAGTGGGACCAATTTTTAGAAGCAAATTCACTACTGTTCAAAATTTTGGAGTCTATATATAAGAAATCAATACTGTTAATGTTCTTATGTGTGTTCATAGCATTTTCTCAAAGTACATTTAAAAAAAACGCTTTTTAAGACCACACATTAAGTTCTATTGATTCACTTTTTATACATGTGTCCACTACAGTGGACAGATATGTAACTCCCTCAAAATATAATATATTGACAAAAAAAAAATATTGGCACGATTGTTCACCTGTTTAAAAGTAAAAACAAATATGCAAAAAAATATATATATTAATTTGTTATATATTTTTTTATATAATTTTTGTACATATTATATATATATATATATAATTTATTTATTTATTTTATTTTATTTTTTTTACATCTATACTCTCACTTTTGGTCAATTTGCTGAATTAACCCTTGGATGCATGAATTAACACACATATACAGTGGGTACGGAAAGTATTCAGACCCCCTTCAATTTTTCACTCTTTGTTATATTGCAACAATGAGTGAAAAATTTAAGGGGGTCTGAATACTTTCCGTACCCACTGTATATATATATATATATATATATATATATATATATGTATATATTTCAAATTAATGTTTTTGTCTTTCTATTCATTAAAGACTCCTGAAAAAGTTTACCATGGTTGTCAAAATTAAAAAAAAAATCTAAATTGGCATATTAGAATTATTTCTGGAGGATCATGTCACAATATATTCAGCCACAACAGGAATAAATTACATTTTAAAATATATTAAAACAGAAAACAGTTATTTCAAATTGTAATATATGCACAATTTAACTATTTGTAATGTATTTTGATCAAATAAATGCAGCCTTGATGAGCACACACTGTAAAAAAAATGTATATACTATTTCAGTCTTGCTACATAAAAAAAAAAATGTTTAATTCAGTTATTTGACATTTTTTTGCAATTATTTGTGAAATGGACTTGCAATGTCCGAGCAAAAGTTATTTCAAAGTAAATCCTACATCATTTCTTTTTTCAGTGTAAGAGACGTCTTTCAAAAACATAAAAAAATTGTACCGAGCCCAAATAGTGTATGTGATGATTAAAATTTTTGTAAAAGCACATTCATTCTTTTGTTAGAATTATTTGAGCTATATAGTTGTTTAAATTTATATTGTCAGTTTGCGGTTTGGGGGAATTTCACTGCATTGACATGGAAATGAAGTTGCAAAATAGCATATAACTTTATACAGAAAGGGTTAGTATTAATTTTTTCACAGTAACACACATACTATTTACATCTTGAAAAAGTGAGTACTTTATTGTACGTTTTGCCCCATTCACTTCCATTGTAAGTGTCTCAGTGTGACCTAGAATAGGAGGGACAAGTTGAAATGAAATGTGTGGTCATCAGCATGAAGCCACAACTTATGCTGATTACGTTTAACTTGTATTGAACCAAGAATATTGTAATGACAAAAAAGTGCATTTAACTCACTGCTCAAATACTTTCCAAACTCCGCCCACACTTATCATATTCAAAGCCATCGGGTTCACTGAGTCAAACACATAGAAACACACAGAAGCACACACAAACTCTGTCTCACACTCTTGAGGGATGTTGCTCCCAGAGTCGAACTGTCTGCAGGAGATGCAGTGAGATGGAAACTTTAATCGCATTAAAAGAAAAACCTTCTCCTTTCATTTGGAAATTCCTCAGATTCCCCCTTTCTCTCCCACCCTCGTCCTTCTCCCTCTATTTTCCCAGTTCTCTCTCTTTCCGACCTTCCCCCTCCTCCTCCAGCACTTACAGCCACTCCTGTAGCTCCTGAATATACCCCCCCATCTGCTCCACCCGTGGAGGAATTACAATCTGCTCCCGTCTCTCTCCCTGTTTCGCTCCATCTCCCTCACTGTCTCTCTCTCTCTCGTTCTCTTTCTCTCTTTCTTTTCGTCCTGCTCCTGTGATTCTGTTCCTCCTCTTTCAGAAAGCAGACAGATCAAAGGCTCGGCCCCTCCTCTCTCCTCCAGAAGGTTTTGTCCCCATCTCTCTGTCACTCGCTCTTTGTGGACCTTTTTCCGGTTTCATGCCACGTTCAAACTCTCCTTTTGTCATCTGGGTCCGAAACACATTTACACACACGGACACACAAATACACACAGTCACACACAACAGGGATAAACCACCTGAGGAGAGAGAAGGATTTTCAAAGTCTGGGGGGATTTTGGACCTTAGGGGTCCTGAGGAAAGTTCGCCGTTTAGGCTCTTGTGACACTCACACAAAAACAACTTCAACAAAGTTTCATGAGCTAAAATATGATTTTTTGTTTTAATCTGAAGTGATTCAGTAGTACTAGTGATAATCATGTATCACATGACTAGTAAATGATAGGAATATAGCCAAACTCAAACACAAAAATATACAACACACTGGATCATTATCAAGCAATGCCATCAGAGAGCCTGTCATTTCCTTACAACTCAAATAATCACAAGAGGGCAGTGCTGCACAATGTTAAAGTTTCGTCAATTACTCACCCTTAAGCTGTATGACTTTTTTCTTCTTCTTCTGTGGAACACAAAAGGAGTTATGAATCCATATGCAATTATAAGAACATGGAGAATCAATCTTAAAATAGACACATAAGCAACAGAGTATCATGAAACTGATATAAACTGATATTAATGATGGTAAATGAGTAGCTTTAAATTTTATTCCAGAACAATCCTTGCTCCTTAAACTTGCACTGATAGTATATTACTGCAAACACGTAACTTGAAATTAACCCAGAACCTAAAAGGGGTTTGTGGTTGAGGATTAAATTAAGGCTGAGGTTTGTTTTGAGGCTGAGTTAAGTTAAGTTTGTTTTTATTTGTCATTTGCACAGCTTACACCCGGTTCACTAGGCACTGAATGCTTTTGACAAGGGTCAGATGGCAGGACAATAACAGTAAAGAAAAACTAGACTGACACATAAAACATTAAACACAAGTGCTAATTCAAATAAAGTACACTGTCATTCAAATGTTTGGAAATAGTAAGATTTTTTTTATGTTTTTGAGAGAAGTATCTTATGCTCACCAAGGCTGCATTTATTTGATCGAAACTACAGTAATATTCAGAAATATTGTTACAATGTAAAATAACTGTTTTCTATTTAAATATATTTTAAAATGTAATTTACTCCTGTGATGCAAAGCTGAATGTTCAGCAGTCATTACTCCAGTCTTCAGTGTCACATGATCCTTCAGAAATCATTCTAATATGTTGATTTGGTAATCAGGAAATGATTATCATTATTATCATTTTCAATGCTGAAAACAGATGTTTTCAAAAGAACGACATTTATTTAAGCATTTTATTTGAAATAGAAATCTTTTGTAACATTATAAATGTCTTCACTATCAGTTTTGATCAATTTAATGCATCCTTGCTGAATAAAAGTATTATTTTTAAGTGTGTACATATAGTAAATGTACAGTATAGAACAGCACAGGACTGTGACAGTACATTAAAAGTTAAATGTAAAAAGAAAATACTATAGTTAACAGCATGGTGAACAAGCAACAATCAGTAACATGATGGTTCAGGATGAGACTGAGATTGAAAAATTCAAATTAAGGTTATGAAGGAGGTTTTTATGTTGAGGTTAAGGGGGAGGCTGGTTTTGTGGCTGTGGTTAGTTAGGAATGAAGCACAGGTTAAGTGCAAGACTGATTTTAGCCTTAAGTTTGAAGTTGGACTGAGAATAAGCTTTGTTGGTTTGAGGTTGAACTTGGGATTCAGTCTGAAGTTAAAGGAATGTTCTAGGTTCAATATAAGTTAAGTTCTGTCAGCTGCATTTATGTCAGTTACCATAGGAAATAATTTTGTCCCTTTGCATTTGCTTTTGAAGTAAACCATGTGATAAACATTAACTTTAAAATAACATTGAAAAGTATCCAAAAGCATTCATTAGTATATTTATTATATCCGACCCCTTACCAACACAGAAACCTGTCAACTTCCACTTTTAAAGTAAAACATGATTTATGAGCCTTTCAAACTGCAAGGAACACTTCAACTGTCCTCAAAAGTTAGACAGGTTTCACTATATTTATGAGATGTCCTTCACAAGTACAGCCAAACCTGTACTCACTCTCTCTCTCTCTCTCTCTCTCTCTCTCTCTCTCTCTCTCACTCT
>NW_015554102.1:2369456-2393315 GCF_001515605.1 Sinocyclocheilus anshuiensis
TCTCTCTCTCTCGCTCTCTCGCTCTCGCTCTCTCTCACACACACACACACACTCATCTGGTCCATCTGCTAATTTAAGATGATTGACCTGGTAATCCAGGTGACATTTCAATCAAATAGAGAAGAACATGAACCTATTTAAAAAAAAAAAAAAGGTTTCAAAAGTGGTGAATTCATCACCTAGATAAAAATTATTTTTCCTCAACTACTATTTTACTCAGCTGCATTCACAGAAGCCCTACTGCTCACATTCTGGACACAAAATTCTAGTAGCGAACTATATTTTTAGCAAATACATTATTTAAAGTCACACCCCTCACACATTTTCCTGGTATGACACAAACATCCACATGAAAAACATTTCATGGAAAGCAATATCAAAATACTGGCTAATACTTAGAAAGGTGATTGATTGGGCATTTTTCTGTCTACACTCATTATAGATGCTCACTGCCCACATAACAAATTAATGCAAAATACAAATAAAAATAGCTTTAAACTATCTTCATTGTAACTGCCTAGCAAGTAAACAGCAAAAACACATGAGCAGTGATTGTGTGAAAAGCAGGACTAAGAGAATAAACTGGAGTTAGAGGTGTTTACAGTGGCTCAGTGGGGTGACCGAAGTCAATTCCAAGCCTACACACCTGTTTCCATCTGCATATACAGAAACAGAAAGAAATAACAAGTGAGCTACATGTTTGACATAACATCTCACATTGAGATTTCTTGAGTACAATTTGATTGTCATAACTTAAGATGAGTCTATGTTCTGATCATCTGTCTTCACTAAATCACTTTTCATATCATCAGTGTTCAGTCTAACCGCATATCAAGCATGATGACATAAAAGTCAATCTTACCAAAACCAACTCTACACACACACAGAGATCTGTCAAACATGCTTCCACAAAACTGGATGTCCATGTACAAACCATGAACACACACACACAAACGCACACACACACACAAACACACACACACACACACACACAAACATCCTTAACCCCCATCCGCTGGCTGGGCCGGACTCATCTGAGTCGTTGCCATGGTGACGGACCTGGAGAGCAGGCATCACCTTAGATACCTCAAACAGATAATCTCAACTAAACATATGCACACACAAACACACACAACCTTGACCAGGTAAGACATCCACACACACACATACACAAAATAGCGTACAGTACTGAATATAAGCACAAGTGAACCTGCAATTAGAGGTCAGTTTCAGATGTTTAAATAGAGAACAGACAAAGCCCAACAGAAGTCTTACTTTCACTCCAGATTTATCACAAATGTTAGAGTGTGATAACGACCTGAACATTTTGGTGAATCATTCCAGATCATATTTAGAAGAAATGTACATATAGAAAATGGTGTTAATTGAGACTGTTTACATTTTTTTTATACATTTTGTTAATCAGGATAAATGACTTATGACAAATACAACTTTGCTTTATAAATGTATTTCTATATTTTTAATAATTATTGAAATTATAAAATATAACGTAATATATTTATAATATATAATACAGACACTCTAATACACATTCTAAATACACATTTAGAATTTGAATAATATCAATATATTATATACTATACCACTATTCAGAACTGTGAGGTTGGTAAGTTTTTGTGCTCACCAAGACTGTATTTATTTGATAAAAATACAGTAAAATTATTGTGAATTATTATTGCTATTTTTATTGATATTATAGTAATGTTATGTATAGTAATACATAGACATTTTTAATAATTATTATTACAACATTAAAATAACGGTTTTATATTTTAATATATTTATACATAATCCTGCAGAAATCATTCTAATATGCTGATTTGACGCTCAAGAAACACTTATTATTATTATCCATGTTGAAAACAGCTGTGCTGCTTAATATTTTAGTGGAAACCACACTGTTCTTCTTATTCTCAGGATTCTTTGATGAATAGAACAACATTTATTTGATATAGAAATATTTTGTAACATTGTAAATATTTTTATTTCTTTCAAAAAAAACAAAAATTCAAGCCTGAAAAGAAAAAACTCCCTCTCCTTAACTTTTCAAAAATGCTCATAAAAGATTCACGTTTATGTCTATACATTTCAATATGAACATAAGAAAGACAAACAACCTGGAATGACACCAGTCACAAAAACCAAATCCTTCTTTTATCTTATCTGTAATACCAACAGAGACTATACAAAAGAACGGGATTATGCCAGATTATGTCTGGATGATATAATTGTGAATAATCTTGCCAGTGATCCTTTTCAGGAAATGGGATTAGACTTCAGAAAATTGACAGAGAAATGAGAAAGAGAGGAATGGGAGAAAGGCAGAAACCAGAAAGCAAGGAAAAAGGGAGAGATTTAAAAGTAAAAGAGGTACGAAAGGTATAGTTTGATATGAGGTTCATCCATTAAACCTAAATGTTCTGTTTCATGACAGGTATGATGTTGAATAAAAAGAACACAGGAAGAAAACACAGTCAATGCATTTTTAGTAAGTATTTTCATCTTTTTTTCTTGTGGGTAAATTTGTGTCACTGTGACAGTTTTGTGCATATATGTGTGCTTGGATGGATGGATGTGTGTGTGCGCGTGTTTTTGAATTAGGTGTGTTTGCTAGGAAGGAGTAGCAGATTAAGGGATTATGGTGAGTCTGATCATGTGATTGTCATGGTCTGTGATGACCCTACTTACTAACAGATTACCCTGGTGAAGGTGAGGTAGCCTCCTTTCCTTTCTATTTCCTCCTTCTGTCACTTCATCCATCTTTTTGTCAGGACAGCCTGTCATCTCATCCCTCATGGTTGAGCTGAAGTCTCTACCTTCCGTGGCTTTCTTTACCGAGCCTGGAGACCTGAACACACGAACCTGCACAGAAACGCTCATTTCTTATTATTCCCCATTCAGAGGAGTCCTCATCATCTTGACCCTTCCTTCTGGATTCTTTGACCTGGAGATCCAGGCACACACACCTGATCTGCCAATGCAGAGGTGAGTAACACAATCCAGCACTCCGATCCCATCTCCTCAAGCACCTGAGGAGGGAAACCAAACTATCAGTTAAGCATCTGTGTTTTGCTCCAAATGTTAGATAAATGAGATGGAAATTGGCATTATAAAAGCTAAGTCGATTCCCAGCCGCTTCCTTGAAAGCAGGAACTGGCCTAAAACTATTACACCCAACAACAAAAGCTTACTTTGACATAGCCCAGTTTAACCAGAGGAAAAACAACACAACTTCTAAATGTGTGAGAACGATAACAGCTTTCAGGTCCTACCGTTTCAATCTCAGAGAGCCTATTCAGAGAAAGGCACTCATTTGACTTTGCATTCAGCTCATTACACATATATAATTGTATGTGTCACGGCTATTATGTGGCATGGTTTGAGTGGCCGAAATCACTTCAGAGTTAGCCCTCCAGCGTAAAATGGGTTCATGTTACATTTAGCAATGAATGGAGAGCCACAAATTTGTCCACCCAAAAACACAGGCCTACAACAGTTATTGTTAAACCCTGTAATAAATTAATAATACCGAATAAGTACAGCTTATTGAAGAAGAAATATCTGTACTAATTGTGGTATAAACTATGGTTAGCATAGTTTCCATGTACATGGTTTCCTTTTTCCATGCTGAAAAGGATGGTTTACATTTTAGACTATTTTAGGATGCTTGCAGCAGGACTGTGTTTTCAAGGAATACACAAACAGAACAGCTGCTAAACTTCTTTAACCATTAAAAAAATAGTAACTACCGAATAACGAACTGGAAATTAGTACGTTGCTGCAGTATTTTTTCAAAGTACATCGGTAAAGAGATCGATAAATATGTTGCATCAGTTTCATGAGACGCAGGTGTTGCTTGGCCCTCTGGCGCCCTCTGTTGAAAAGCTTGTGAACTGCAGACTCGTATTAGTACAATTTAAAGAGAGTTTATCGCTGAATTTGGGCAGCACTAATTAATCCAGTTAGCAATTAATTATCCTAAAGTGTCTCCCTTTTGTTTCCTTTGACGTAGCGTCGCAGCTCTGTTTTTTCAATTGGTAAACAGGGACTTGTGATCACACTTTTCTTTCAGACTTCACACTTTTATTTGGTAGCCTATTATTAGCCTATTATTACTGTCAATGTCTGACACAAAAAGCTGTTGAAAATTGCGCCAAGAAAAATAAAGAAATATATCTAAATTATATAAAAAATAATATATAAAATATTCTTAGGAAATATATACACATTCACATGAATTGACCTTTTGTGTCAACATGCTTATCACAAGAAAGCAGTTCAACGTTTTGGATTAAAATCTATACCTTCAATTATAATTAATGAGATATAGATTTTGTGATAGCTAGCCCTGAGCTCCCCAAAACTTTAAGAGTGTGGGATGGAATATTTCTGTCTACAAGTTGTCCTGAATTTCAGTTGTTTGACCTGAAAGCTTCTTGTTTATTTAAAATTCATAAAACAATGTGCAACTGAAGTCATTGTTGAATTGCTCCATGTTTCATTATGGACACAAACACGCCAAAACAGAAATCCTCCTAACAAAATAATAATTTCCCTATAAAATAAGGAAATAAATACCTTACCAAAGATGTCTCTATGTCTTTATCTCCAGACATTATCCCTCTCCAAGGAGGCTTTTGTGCGAGTTTTGGGGTGAGGGGCCCTGAAACCTCTCTCTCGCTCAGCTCTATGGCTGGAAGAAAACACACGTCTGTCCTCCTCTCCCTTTCTCTTCTATTCCTCTTCCTCTGTCTCTTCACTCGTCCATGTGTCTGCGGTCCTGCCCGGGCCCCTCTTCTCGCCGGCCAGCCTTTCTTGGTGTTATGGGGGGTTCCAGATAAAGACTGTTTGGGTCGGCCTGACCCAGCTGCATTTGGGATGGAGTGGGAAGGCCGTGTGGCAATATTTTATGAGGACACAGGACTTTACCCATATTTCACTGCACAGGATCGTCCTGTCAACAGTGGCCTACCACAACACACCAGCCTTGACCTTCACCTCCAGAGGGTGGAGGGCGACCTGACGGCCTCATTACCCCAAACAGGAGCACCTGGTTTAGGGGTGCTGCGCTGGCAGGAGTGGATGCCTCAGTGGAACAGGAACAGGGGAATTAAAACAAAGTATACTATGGAGTCGAGGGCACTTCTCCGGAGATTTTTTCCAGACTGGAGCACAGAGGAAGTGGAGAAATGGTCACAGGTGATGACAATCACAACATATTACAATATTTCTGAGACTATCATTCTGCATTATGTTGTATAAATCGATCATATGATTTAATTTCCTGTCAGGTTGACTTTGAAGCAGCAGCACAGGCCATTATGATGGAAACCCTGCAGGAGGTGAAGAGATTCCGCCCACAAAGATTATGGGGCATAGCCCCATTTCCTAACTGCTATAACTTTGACTCCACCCAGATAGCACTAGCCAATTACACGGGACGGTGCCCTGCGGCAGAGATGGCCCTTAATGATGAGCTGATGTGGCTGTGGAAGCGAAGCGGTGCCCTCTATCCAGCACTCTCACTGGAGAAGCTGCCAGAGGGCACTAAAGGGACGTGGCTTTATGCAACCAATCAGATCAGAGAGTCTTTACGAGTGGCGGCTCTTGCATTGACTACCTTTGATCTTCCTGTGTTTCCACTGATCAAGATTGTGTACATCTCTTCTAACTCCTTTCTCTCAGAGGTAATGAATAGTAAGCTGTAATCTATTGAGTGAGCCAATAAAATATAGAAGAAATAATATATAATATAATAATATCTGTGTACCTTATAAGGACTTTGTTGTCACTCAGTACAACCTCATATGTCTGTATTGAATATGTATCAGATTGATCTGGTGAACACAATTGGAGAGAGTGCTGCTATGGGAGCATCTGGAGTCATAATATGGGAAAAATCCTTAGAAGTTAAAACACAGGTAATCATTCAATCATTTGTCCACTAACGTTCAAAAGTTTATAATTTCTGAACACTTTTATTCAGCAAGGGTGCATTAAATTGGTCAAAGTTGACAATAAAGATATTTATAACGTTACAAAAGATTTCCATTAGAACTTTCTAAAAGTTAATCAAAGAATCATTAAAAAAATTAAGTTACCCTCAAAAATATTGAGCAGCACAACTGTTTTCCACAGTGATAATAATAATAAATGTTTCTTGAGCACTGTATCAGCATATAATTTCTGAAATATCATGTGACTCTGAAGAATGGAGTAATGGCTGCTAAAATTCAGCTTTGCCATCACAAGAATAAACCACATTTTGAAATACATTCAAATAGAAAACAAGTATTTTAAATTGTAACAACATTTCACAACACTACTGTTTTTACTGTAGCTCTGATTTTAAAAATGCTCCCTTCACTCTTAAAAATAAAGGTGCTTCAAAAGGTTCTTCCGTTTTTGGTTCCACAAAGAGCCAGTCAAAGGATCTTTAAAGAACCGTCTCTTTCTTACCTTTTTATAATCTGAAGAACCTTCTTTCGCCACAAAGAACCTTTTGTGAAACAGAAAGGTTCTGCAGATGTTAAAGGTTCATGGAACCATTTACACAAAAAGGTTCTTCTATGGCATCGTGAAGCACCTTTATTTTTAAGAGTGTTGCTGAGCGTAAGAGCCAGAAACAACTTGCGTGTATTATACATGCATACCTCTCCAGTCCACCTTCTAGTTTATTCATTATAATACTTTTCATTAGTCATTAGAGATTCCTGTAAGACTGATATTATTTAAACCTGCATGTGTCTCCTACAGGAATCCTGTTCAGAGTTCGGCTCATATGTTCGTCAGGTTCTTGGCCCATATGCTGTCAATGTGACGACTGCAGCACGTCTCTGTGGAGTCTCATTGTGTCAGGGCCGTGGACGCTGTGTGCGTAAGAAACCTGAGGACCCCACATTCCTGCATCTTCCTTCAGCCCACTTTATGCTTCTCCCAAACGGGGCAGAAGGTGTCCGGGCCACAGGAGAGCTTCCCACTGCTTATATAGACCTCTGGAAGAAGGACTTCCGCTGCCAGTGGTTCGAAGCCTTGGAGGGTGCAGCAGCGGATCAAGAATCAGGCGTGGTGCTGGAAAACCGAGGGAAAATAACATCACCAACAGTGAAAACAGTGGTTGGGATGAGCCAGAGTCCGAGTACAGCGGTTCCAGTGATTCCAGTCACAGCAGTGCCTACCAAGCAGCCAGTGGACGGTGGCAATTCTGCACTTAAGACACCCATCATCCTTCTCTCCTCACTGGTTCTTCATTATGTTTGACGAGAAGAGAGCTGGAGTGTGAACTTTTGTGAACCTCTGTTGGCCTTGACTTTGATTGATAATTGCAAAAATAATTTTAATATAAATACCCAAAGGAATAACTCTGTTGAGGATAGCTTCAAAGATGGATTTAAATTCACAATCTGAACATGACTGAATAAACAGATCTGTACTGAATCACACTTGAATATGAACTACAAAACTTGTTTTAGATAAAGTTTTTTAAAGGGATAGCGCCATCATTGACCCTCCACTTGTTCCAAACCTCTATGAGTTTGTTCTGTTGAACACAAAAGAAGATATTTTGAAGAACGGTAGCCACTGACTTCCAAAGTATGAAAAAGAAAACTCTGGAAGTCAATAGCACCAACATAAAGGTTTGGAAAAAGTGTGAGTAAACTATTATTTTTTTTTTTGGGTGAACTATCTATTTAATCTACATACAAAATGACCATGAATGGTTTTTGAAACAAAATTAGCTACCTTAATGTACTATATTACAATAATAGACCCAGTCCAAACAGACTAACTATGTGCTGAATAAATGTTTATACAAATAAATTAAGATTATTTTGTTTCTGCAAAAATAATTGTGATTGGAGTTAATACTATACCTTTCTTTTTGAAAACATGAAAACAGATTATTTTACAAATACAGTGGGTACGGAAAGTATTCAGACCCCCTTCAATTTTTCACTCTTTGTTATATTGCAGCCATTTGTCTGAATACTTTCCGTACCCACTGTATGTCTGCATTAACCCTTTATATTATACACTACATTTAAAATATTTTGTAGTAAGATCTTTTTTATTTTTTTTAAAGAAATTGATACTTATATTCAGCAAAGATGATCAAACACTGATCAAAATTTTACATTGTTACCAAAGTATTTTTTTCAAATAAATGTTGTTCTTTTGAACTTTATATTCATCAAAGAATCCTGAAAAAATTTATTATGGTTTCCACAAAATCAAAACTGCTTTCAAAATGGAAAAAAAATAGGAAATGTTTCTTGAGCACCAAATCAGCATATTAGAATAATTTCTGAAGGATTATGTGACACTGAAGACTGGAGTAATGCCTGCTGAAAATTCAGCTTTACCATCACAGGAATAAATTACATTTTAAAATATATTAAAATAGAAAACTATTTTAATTTATAGTAATATTTCACAATATGACTGTTTTCACTTTTGCAATTAAATAAATGCAGCCTTGGTGAGCATAAGAGACATCTTTCAAAAACGTTGAAAATAAACTTATATGACTTTGTATATATATACAACGTCAAACCTGCGTAAGACTTGTGACAGGACAGCGATAGCACAATCATAAAATGTCCTGAAAGCAGCTGGGCCGGGGTGTAACAGGCCTCTATCTGTCTAAACTAAAATCTAATCAAATGTTTAGTCTCCAATTTATCTTTTACATTTAAGAAAAAAAAAGAAATCAGCCAAATTTACACTATATCTGAACAGCCTGTCCCAAACAAAGCCATCCTCCATAATGAAAATGTAAAGCCTTTCCAAACATTCAGTGACAGATATAAATGACTACTAGGCAAATCTGCTATTTTGTTAAATTAACAAATACCAACTAGGAGAAGGATAACAACTACAATGTCCAAATAATAAATGTGTGCATCTACGTGTTTACGTATCTCTGAATTCATCAGAGATTATAAGGGGTGACAGAGCAAAACCTTTTATCCGCCAGTATAAATTAATCCAGGGCCGCATGAGGACACAAAATCTCTCTCTCTCACTCACACATACACACAAACAATATGCTCTATCCCTGATAATTTCAGCCTGATTAATAGTGCAGATCAGGATGCAGCTATAACTGAGCTCAGCAAAAGCAGAAGACTCTCAAAAGAAAACAACTGTATGTCAAAAAGCAATGAACATTTTTCACCTAAAATGTAGTGAGAAGACTCACAAAAATCAAGTCTCATTCTAGCAAATTTATTTTGTTTTATATAATAATTTAAAATGTACATTGATGACAGATTGTTGGACAAATCAGGGTTATAGTTAGCAAGACTGCAATAAAGAGAGAGACGGTTCAAACAGGAACAGACGGAGAAAGGTAAAGATCATTTGCAAAAATAAACTTTCATCCATCCTGTATTGATTTTTTTCACACCCACCTCCAATCTCTCCTCACCTTCCTCTGATTTGTGGTGGTTTTCCTGTGATAATCGCTTGCAGACAACAAAACAGTTAAACAAATGACAGGACATTTGTCATTACTCTCAATACGGTAATCAAGAGTCCAATATTTGCAGGTGGGCGTTTCCGGTGCTTGTGTTAAGAATAGTTTATTTTAGAATAGTAAAATTACACTTCTGCCATTATTTACTCACCCTTATGGCGTTCCAAACCTGTATGACTTTCTTTCCTCTGAAGAACACAAAAGAAGATATTTTGAAGAATGTCCTGGCCACTATTTTCCATGCAATTAATGAATGGAGACTGAAGCTTTCATCATAACGGTAGTTCATATGATGTGTGCACAACTCTTCCGAAGTCATGCGATCTTTGTGTGAGAAACAGATTGAAAAGTAAGTTGTTACTCATGATTTATGGTGAGCACAGTCTTCAAAAATTCTCCTTTGGCACTCCATGGAAGAAAAAGTCATACAGGTTTCAAACAAAAAGAAGGTGAGTAAATGATATCAGAATTTAGTTTAAGGTGAACTAACTGATCTGGGATGCATAGCATCCATCCTGCAGAAACACAGACGTCCGGGAGGAACAAGTATACACAGAGCATGGCTTCCATACTGACGAATATTGGTGTTAAACTTCTACTCTATGTCTTCAATTTGCGGCATTTAACACGCAATCTGTCAATATACCCACCGATAGTTCCATACACACACTGACTTCATAAACAGAGGCAATGGTAACACCAATCAGTTGCCCAAAAGCCACCAACAACAGAGAGTGCTTCCTGTGGATGTTGGACGGCATGGATCACAGGGAGGAGTCTATTTTGCCGTGCAAACATTCTAGAGGGGAGGAGCCACGACAAAAGGAGGTGGTTAAAGATGTGGCCTCCAAAGGGGAAGGGTGAGAAACAAGCTGTCTCTAAGGGGACGAGCACTTGCAGAGCATTGCTAGTAAACATTATAATTAGCAAAATGGTTCCATTGCACAGTGTGTAGCAGAATGACTGCAGAAGGCAGAGCCACTGCTTTTCTCCAAGGGGTGGAGTCCCCACTCAGACAGGGGGTGTGGCTTGCTGCCATAGTTACTTGCAGATGGTTTCTAGGGCATCAAGGGTTCGTTTGATGTCTCTGATCTGAGCAGCTAGAGCATGTATAGGTTGCATGGACCGATCTAGCTCCTCACAGCGCGCCATGAGCGTGTACATTCCCTGGAAACAAGCACACACAGATCAAAACACAAAATAAAATTAAAATTACAACTCGCCCGACCTGATAAATACAAGTCACTCTCACCTTTATACTCATGTCCACTGACTCTCCCAAACTGTCCACAGAATCTCTGTAGGTCTGGATATAACCCACACTTAAAGCAGTCATCTGGAGAGACACAAGATTTTAATTTATATTCAAAGCAATATGTGCATAAATGCATAAGTGAGTTAAAATGAGGGTTGCATACATAAAAAGTGACCCCAAAAATTATTTGGACACTGAAAAAGCTAGCAAGTTTTAAAACCTGTTCTGTATTTTTGCACAAATTTAACCTACAATGTGATTTGATCTTCCTATAACAAAATAAAGATAACTTAATTTATATTAAATTAAATTATATATACTACTGTTCAAAGGTTTGGGGTCAGACAGATTTTTTATTTATTTTTTGAAAGAATTTCATTCTTTCAGCACAGACACATGAAATGGGTGAAAAGTGACAGTAAAGACATTTATAATGGTATAAAATATTTATTTTTCAGATAAATGCTGTTCAAACCTGAAAAATATATAATGGTTTCCACAAACATATTAAGTAGCATGGCTGTTTTCAACATGGATACTAAAAAATGTTTCATATTAAATGTTTCATATTAGCATATTAGAATGATTTCTGAAGGATCATGTGACACCGAAGACGGCTGAAAATTCAGCTGTGCCATCACAGGAACAATAAATGCCTCAGAACTGGCTTTTTTGTAGTAGAAGTCTGTGAAACAGTATGCAAATTGGCCAGGAACCAGCACCAGAATAACATCAGTAGAAACAGGTGAAGTGTGAAGTTGAGGGGAATTTACTTTATATAGCCAATAAAAATTACCTTGAGACCATGTGGCTAAAAACTAGTTCAAAAATGGCTAAGAATTAGTTCTAAAAAAAGGAACAGCACAATTTATTTGCAGGCTGCACTGGTTTCAGTATTTTGAAATGTGGATTAAGTGTCTAAATATTTTTTGGCTGGCTGTATATGATCCAGGGTAATACTCACATTCTGTATAGTTCCATTGAGGCTTCGCAGCATCAGTTCTACACTCTGAGCCACATCCTGTGTGTGTTTGTGCAGGTCTGCCAGAACTGACGGGTCAATGGGCGGAATATCAGCCGGCCGACGCAAAGAGCCACGACCACGTACCACAGGCCCAGAACAGTCCGCTGAAGTAGACACACACAGATCAAATATTACTGGTACATTACATAACAAATTATAAACAATTTTTTGACACCCTTAGCTACTCACAATCTGTGTCCAGACTCGGCCGCGAGCTCATTTTAATCTTCTGTTCAAGATTTTTGGTGATGAAGTGCGTGAGATCTCCATCATGGCTGACGGTTCCCTCCAATTCGAGGGCGCTGGATATGGTAGCTCTGCGTCCTTCCACCTGTCCGCCTCTAGCCCCGCCTCCTCGTGCCCCGCCCCCACACGCCCCGCTGATCTCATCCAGGCTCTTACTGTCCTGCATGCCACGCACGACTCGATCTCGCTCTGGCACTGACCGCACACGCACCTCCGCCATCACGTGAGCCGGGCACGGAGAATCGTCCAGGTCCGGCAGCAGAGGGGGTGTGGCCTGGTTGGGAGGAGGGGCTGGAACAAGGGGAGGGGCCTCATCAGGAGAAATGGAAGCATTTGGCTGGACTTCATCCGAAGAATCAGGATTGGCCCATTCATCAGATTCTGAGCGAGTGGGAGGGTGTTCAGTTGAGAGCGTACCAACTGGCTGTAATTTGTGCAGATCAGTTTATTTATTAAAAAGTTCAAGATAGACATATTTGATTTACACAAGTTGGACATAAAGTTCAATTATTTCACTATTAATTAATAAATTAAGTGAATTAAAAGTATTAATTTATTGGAAATATTGTTACAAACATAAGATTTAATATTTTATTTTTATTATTATTAACATGATGTTAATATTTGTTATATTAAATATAAATTAGTATTTAAAGTGAATACAAAAGCATACATTTGATTTAACTCCTTAAATGTAATTTATGGAGATTATTGTTATTACTATTATTATGTAATTTGTGGAAATTATTATTTTTTTATTATTATTATGTTAGTATTTATAATATTATATGTAATAATTTAATTGTTATATATACGTAAGTAATTATTATAATTTAATTAAATGGAGTACAAAAGCATAGATTAGATATAGCTCTTTAAATTTAATAATTTGTAGGACTTTAATTATTATTAATTATTTTATAATTATGATGTTAGTTATGAATTGTATTATTATTATTATGTTAGTAAGTTTAAATTTATTTTATTTATTTTTTAAATTACGGTTGCAAAGGGGTGGAAAATTTCCGCTAATTATCTGGAAACTTTCCAAAAGTTTCTGAAAATTTCCAAATAAATCATGGAAAGTTTCCAAAAGTTCTGGAAAGTTTCCAAAAATTTTCCACCCCTTTGCAACCCCATTAATAATATGAAGATTTTATTACATTATACACTAGTATTTAATTGAATGAGTACCAGCGCACATCTTTGATCTAACCCCTTACCTGTACGGAAATAAGAGTCTCCTTTTTTTGCTTGATCTCTCCCTTGTTGACACTGTTCATCTCTCCATCACTTGTCTTTCTCTCATCCTCCTCCCCCCTCCATTCTTCCAGTTCTTTTTTAGAGCGGCCGTGTATTAGCTCAGTCTCACAGGAGTGCGTGCCCTCGTGTGAGCCATCTTCAGCTGGAATATGTGCACACTGGTTGTGTTGAACCAGTGACTCTGAGTGATCTGTGTGTGACTGGAGTGTGTGTTTGTCTCTACATGAGTCTATGTGGTGAAGTGTGTGTTTGAGAGTCTCAAAATCAGCCCCATCACTGAACATTAACCCCTGGGTGGCGAATCCATGAGGTCCTGACAAACTTGAGGTGTCCACGCCATTGCTTGCTTCTTGCGCATCCTGACCAGTCACAGAAGAGCGGCTCATCCCTCCACCCGCTGCAACAAATCATCATCACCATTAGTGATGTAAAGCTAAAGTTAAATGTGATGCAAGACATAGGCCTAAATTCTTATTAAAATTTGTACAAATGACAGTTTATTGACATATTTTTTGATCATTTATATTTTATACTTATTTTATAAGAATGATATTTACCAGATCATTCTTAATTTATATTTCATGCCTGAGTTAGCATGGTATTGTATGGTAAATTCACCATACAAAGAGTGTGTAATTTTAATTATTTTGGAAACATTGCATATTATAAAAAACTGTTTATTATAATAAATATATTTATTTCCATAGATGGAAGAACAAAATAAAATATGGCACTGCTTATGATCTATAACAGCATCATGAAATGTTTCTTCTCAAACTACACAATGGGGAAAATAATATTAGGCAACAATGCATATCCAATCCATTTAAGACAGCATTATTTTAGTATCATTAAGATAATATTATAGTTTTTAGTTTTATTATAACATTTTATGTTTTCCATACATTTTAAAGATTTAGTAATTTTGTTGTTTGTCATTTTTATTTTTCAATATTATATTTTATTTCAGTTAAGAAATAAAGCATCATAAAGCATCTTTATTTATTAAGGTTGAGCAATTAAACTCAAAACCTTATTTTTCACGAACGATCTTGAGTTTCACTCAACATATGTAATCACAGGCATTATGAAGTGCCTCGATCAGTTTCCTGAGTCTGTTTTGACAGCTGTCAGTTTACTCGTTGCTAATCAATTTATTGGGTTATTTACTTACTGACATAAGCAATGAAACCTAAAAAGATTTTATCTAGTGATGAAGTGTCTCTCTAATGACAGAGAAACTGAAATCATATGACGCTGAAATCACCAGCAACAATGATTTGCGGGTCTTAAAAATCATGACGCACAAACATCGATATTCTCACAAACATTCAGCATCACAACCTGACAAACCAGACGCAGATCAACCAAACAATAAATGTTAATAAACGGATCAAGGAAACGACAGTGGTCACCTGACGTTAGCTTTAAGATAGGCTTTAGCTGTAATGCAGGCCTCTGAATTCGCAGTTATTCTGCGAGATTTCAGCGAAAACCCGCAGCCTTTTGACTATTACTGCTTGAGTTTGGGTTGTTTTGTCATGTTCCAGATGCATGTAATGCAATGGGGGATTTGTGAAGTTAAATATTTACCTACAGCTCTTCGCCCAGGATGAAGGTTGCCAACTGAGTCCGCACTAAATATTTGTCGTACTGAAACACAACGTTGACGTTATTGTTCCGCATAACATTCAGAGATAAATCTCATGACATAAAAGACGTGCGTAAAATTGCATGTAAACGCATTTTGTGTTTTTATATACTCATACCTTAATGTAGTTTATCAGAGGGCTAAATTATAGAATTAATAAAAAATAAACCTATGGTTAATTATTCATTTATATGCACAAAGAGAGATGTCTAGACAGCCTGTCCAGACAGACATAGTACACAGATTTCACCACAAGGGGCGGTAGACGCCGCGGATTGATTGAGCTACTGGCGCTGCTCTCTCCCACGTCCTGTGCAGTGGGCTGTGTGTATTTTTACCCAGCTCTCATTTTATAGGCTAGAATTAAAGGAATTGTCAACCACATCAGCAAAACTTAGGTCAGCTGTGACCCTGTCACAAAACCCTGACCAAGACCAAAACCTCTAAGATCCTGTTATTATCCAAAAAAAACTCCCCCTGCAATAATGCCCTCTGAAGTAGAGCCAGAGTAATGCTGTGAGTCAGTCTTGACCTCTACTTACTCTCTCGACCTCTTTAGGGGACTGTAGTCCACATGAAACAACATTCACAAGTCAGTTTACATTAGTAATTTGATATATTTCTAAGTGAAACAATGTATTCAACTTGAAAACTGTAGGGCAAGACTTGATTATTATTCATCAGGAATTAATTGGATTGTAAAAAGTGGTTGTTCCATACTGGAATAAAGCAATTGTGAAGGACTACTTCCTAGCAGATGTCAGTATTTGCTTTTGAGGAGGCTTTTTTTTTTTTTACCAGGATGTGGAGTCAGAAGGTCAAGTTCACCTTAGTATTATCTTGATGTAGTATCTCCATGTTAAATATCCTGTTATTTGCAATGACCTTTGACATTTACATTAATTTACAGCATTAACTATTGGCTTTTAGAAAGACTACAGTCTTTAAACAGTAGACTAAAACATACCTAAATGACAATTTGAGGTGACGTCAGCTGAAAAGGAAATTCGTTTCAGAGGTAAAGACAATTATTATACTTTGACAACCTTTTTTTCTTTCTTTCTTTTTTAAACTGCATGTGCTATAATATATGCTGAATAATTGTGCTAAATACGATCAAAAAAGTGTATTAAGACAGTTAATGTCTTCATTTCGTGTAAGTATTGAACAACATCAAGGCAGTCATCTTCCTTAACATAAAATAGTGCAATTTTTCTCACTTTCTTTCTGTTTCTCCTCCAGTCTCTCCCCCTCACTTCGTTATTTGCATCACCGATCTCATTTACTCACATATAGGCTCTCCAAGTCTATTTGGTATTCAGTTCTGTGAGTGTTTTAAGGGGCAGCTGTATCCAAGGCAACCCACCTAGTCAATTTCCCAGTGTCCTGTCATTTATAAGTAGGATGCAATATACACTAATGCGCTCATGGAATTCAAATGCTTGTCTCACAGCAAACAGTGGCCAGAGAAAATTCCAGCACGTTTGTGCATGTGAGAGTGTTTTTCTGTTTATATTATGCAGACCAAAATACTAATGCAGTCATTTTTTTGGTATTTTCATTTTTCTCTAACATTAGCTTGCTCTATTCTTTTTCTATTCTATCTGTTTTCTTTTTATTATATGATTTTTAAAAAACCTTGCTACGTGTACTGCATTAAGCTAACTGACACTCCTCATTTGTAAGTCGCTTTGGATAAAAACGTCTGCTAAATGTCTAAATGTAAAATGTATGTAAATGTACTGTATACAGCAGCATACTGTATGCGAATGTTATTATTATTACAAAGTGGAATACATTAAGTAGTGCAATGCTGAATTCTGTTCTTTTTCTCTCAATTTCATGAGAGTCTTCCGAAACACTTTATTCAAGGTTCAAAGTCCATTAATGAAAACCAGATTTACAGTTAAAGGTAAGACAAAGTCACACGTTTCACAAGGTTTAAATAATTGAGGGCAGGATTTACCTCTTCATATGTAAAACATGAACATGAAATATCTATTCTACATTTTCTTTGTTTATTTTATGACTGTTAACAACATTGGAGTTTTGTTTGAGTCTCCTGGTGAACCGAGCTGCTCCAACATATACACACAGATCACTGCTTCTGTCTCTGTCATGTGGTTTGGGTCTGACCTCATTTGAATTTGCTCCTCTTCTCTCTCTGTTTGTACTGTACTTTAAAGCCTTTAAATCCTTTTTTCTTAATTTATCTTTTGGTTTTCCATCCTTCTGAATGGAGGCCTTTCAGGGCGGGTGCCAAACTTCTTGGCAGTCGTGCATCGTCCATGTGCAGAAGAAAGTAGCTGCCATTTCAGTCCAGTAAAATAACACACCCTTTGTGCCTCCATCGATCCCCAGAGAAACACATCGTTCATCATCCTACAGGATCTGCTGCATTTTGGGACTTTTGCTTTTGTTAATTCATTTAAATAAATGTCTCAAAACCTTAATGAGTGACGTCAGAGACAGAATTACACTCTATTGAAATACTAAAAAGAAAATAATAGCATGTACAATTTTTACACTTAAAATGCAAGACAATAAACACAAAGCACAAAAACACAAGAAAATAAATACCATGAAAGATAAATAAGGCAATACATTTCAGTACAGATGAAAAAGTGCCATCAACACTGAAGTCTTTTTAAACAAAGAACATTTTAAGATGCTCCCTAACTTTGGAAGATTTGTCTTTTATTCAACAGAGGATAATTTGGGGACACTCCCTTGCCTTAAAATATTTGTCAAATATGCTTAACACAGTCCTCAAATAATCAATTGGTTTTTAATATTAAAGTAAACACTTCTTCTTGACCACACCAATACCAGATCATTCTTAATTTGCTTGGTAACAATCCTTCATATGATTCAGATACTAGCTTTGTTCCAAAACCTGGTGAGCTGCCTCATTGCCTACATAGGCAGCATTCTACTTGTCACTGAACTCATTAAGCGATTTGACACTCTACAATTCTGGACAACACACAGATATTCTTGACATGCAATTAAGTTTTCAGTTAGCATGTCATAGTATTCATTAAATATTTGGTAAAATAATGTTTTTAATTACAATACTGTTAATAAGTTTGGGGTCAGTAAGAAGTAAGGTCTCATGCTCACCATGGCTGCATTTATTTGATCAAGAATACAGTAAAGTAAAATAACTGTTTTCTATTTTAATATATTTTATAAATGTAACTTAGTACTGTGATGGCAAAGCTGAATTTTCAGCAGCCATTACTCCAATCTTCAGCATCACATGATCCTTCAGAAATCATTCTAATATGCTGATTTGTTGCTCAAGGAACATTTATTATTAGTATAAATTATGAAAACAGCTGTGCTGATTTATACTTTTGTGGAAACAGTGCTACAATTTTTTGATGAATAGAGTTCAAAAGAACAGCATTTGTTTAAAATATAAATCTTTTGTAACAATGTCTTTACTGTCACTTTTGATCAATTTAATGCAAAAATCTTGCTGCACCCAAACTTTTGATCACTCTATATTGAAACACGTCTTTGAATGAATTTAATAAAATATAAGTTTATCAACATTTTTCTATTGTCATCCCCCATCTTGCATGTATTTTTTTAAACTTGCATGCAGGCAGTTCATTAGGTTTTGAAACAAAGCAAATGTCTGTTATTATGATGCTGTGTGTATATGTACTGTGTATATACTGTATATTGCATGTTTTGTTGTATTCTTTTGTTTTGAGCAGCTTTGTAAACACCTGTGATTTGGTCTATGCACTCCTCGGCAGCCTCTGTGCTGAACTCTGCATTCGGCTCCGGTTCTTCCGCCCCCTTCCTTTCTCCTTCTCTCCCCCTCCTCTGTGCCTGTGCCGGTCTGCTCTCTTTCTGTCCTGTTTGTTATGCTTGTGGTTCCCTGATTCCTTGTTGTTGTGACGCTGACTGAATTCTTTGCAGTGTCGCTCCAGTTTGCCATGGTTGATCAATGCCATCACATCCTGGTACCATGGCTGGGAGGAGACAAGGGTGGGGTGCGGAGCGGGGCTCCACACAATTAAACGAACAGTAACGGCTGTCCAGCGAAATCCATGCTCTTCAAGCTGACAATGATAAATGCCGCCATGATTGAGCTCAGCCCGGGGAATGAGGATGCCCCTGTCAATGACAACCAGCTGCTCCCCAGATCTGACCTGGAAGACAGAAGGTTCAAAATTAGAGATAAATTTAGAGATATATCTCAATATTTGATCATGTTTTTAGTTCATGCATGAGTGTGCATGTACCTTATGTTGCTCCAAGCTGTTCTCGCCTATGTCTTTAAACCAGGTGACTGTGGCATGGTGAGATTTGGGTAGACACTCCAGGTAGGTGCTATTACCCAAGGCAACAACTTGTGTCTTCTCCTCTGCGTCCACCTGAAGACCAGCTGAATAACAATGAATAGAATAAGTAAAATGAAATGAATACATAAATTAAATGAAAGAATTAGGGCTTTAATAATTTATAATTTATAATTTTATAAAAATAATTTAGGGCTTTCAATTACATTTACATTTTAAAATAATAATTTAATAATAATGACAACAACAACAACAACAGTTATAATAATAATAATAATTATTATTATTACTACTACTACTACTTCTACTACTACTGGTTTTAATTCATTGTTGGCCTGTGTGCACATGCACATGGCAATTCTCACATAATATTTATTATTATTATTATCATCATTATTATTACCGTTTTAATTAATTGTTGGCCTATGTGCATATGTACATGGCGTTTCTCACATAATATTATTTCATCATTATTATTATTATCATGTATTTTATTTTATTTTTTAATTAGTTATTTTAATGAATTATGAATAATTATGAATACACATGGCATTTCACATTATTTTTTATTATTAATCACAATTATTATTAATTAAAAATTACAAATACAAATAATTATTATTATTATTATTTTTACTGCACATGTAATGTATTGTGCACATACACACAGCATTTCACACCACAAGCACTGCATTTTTAAGATTTAATTACTTTACATTAATTGTAAGTGATTTTCTAAAGGCCCAAATGGTGAACGTTTATTCAACCTTTCAGTTTCCACCCAGATTTAATGAGCAATGAATGAAATCATAAAAACATATAAATAAAAACAAAATTGACGGTGCTGTTCCAAAGCAGGATGTTTAGCAATAGTAAATGCCTGTGTCTCTTACCTCCCTGTCTCACACACTGGTTCAGCGGGTTGCCGTCATCGTTAACCTGACGAATGTTTCTTCTGCAGACAGGGAGGAATGTTTCAGATCAGATTTATTTCAGATATCCCAAATACCAATGCTTTCCGGTTTCAGTGTACAGGAAACTGCTGATGTAATGGATTCTATCAAACAAGCTGCCCATACAAGTGTGAGATGTGTGTCACCTGCGTGCAGTTGGCATGTAAGGGCTGCAAGAGTGGCCGTCCCAGGTGCAGTATGGGTCTCTAGCGAGACAGCATTCAGCGCAGGCTTGGCCGTACAAATCGCAGTGGAACAGACCCAATTGAACCACACCCTCTGCTGATCCAGCAAACAGCCACTGCTGGAAGCAAAACACACACACACACACAGATACAATGATATGGGCTGTGATGCTGTTTATCGCTTTTTTTCAGCAAGCAGGAAACTGGGCCAGAAACGCAAACATCTAAACCACATTCTCATATACAGCTCCAGAATTACAGAGCTCTTTCCATCCCAGATCTTCAGGTTTCAGCGAGTGTTTCATGGAACAAATGTGTGAAAACTCACAGTTTCATTTTAAATATCTTCCACCCTCTCACGTTGCCATGACGACAAGATGGGAAGGTTTATAAAAGTGTGTTGGTGTATCTTACATGTATATGTTTGTGTATGTGTGCTTCCAGTGATGAACATGGTACCTTTTTCTTGGACAGCGTCATGGCAGTGATCGGTGACTTGTTCTGTTGAGTGACAGGAGATGAGCAGTTAATGCTTCAAGCTCAAAAGGTCATCCATATGAATCTGGAATGTTACATCTGGAGAGATTTTACCTTAAAAACCTGCAGCTGTTCCAGAGTGATCTCCTGATTCTGTCCGCTGGCTTTAGGCAGGTGAATCGCTTTCAGAACCAGGCCAGAATCTGAATACACACATACAATACACACAATATTTACAAGCTAAATGGACAGATCTGTCAAAAATTCAGTAAACCTACAGTTTACTGCAGTAGTCATCACAAACACACACCTGTACCAATGAACAGCACATCATATTGTCCATCCACCGCCTCCACTCTGTCCACAAGGAGGCGGGTCAGTTTATAAGGCACGCCCACTCTGATGAGAAAAGGATGCCCTCCAAGAGGATGTACCACTTCCTGCATTAAAAGATGTGTGCGGCTAAAGAAGATGACCTCATCAGGATATTCCCTTGTTGATTTGAACCCTCCATATGTGCTGCTGGGACACTGAAGATTGACAGAAAACTCAGTATTATGGTCCAGAAATGTATTTTCACCTCATTGATTTTAGTTTTTAGTCTTTTCTTTTTATTATAATCAAAGAAAACGATTAGAAATTGTAATAGTCCATAATCATTTAAAAACAAAATCGTCTTATCATATGGGAACACTCACTGTTCCAGGTCTAGGATAGGGAACTCTGCCTGTATATTCTGTCCACTTGTACTGTTGACCCTCCCTATGAAGGAAATTTCCTTTAAAAGCTCTAATAATGTCCTGCATGCGGTAAACACACACAGCGGATCCATTCAAGACATTGCTGTTGGGAGAGGAAACAAACACACATAAAAATAGAAACATTAATTATTAATTGATTGAGAGATATACTGTAAGTAGACAGCATCAACTAGCCATCACAATGTATCAAAACAACAGAATTCATTTTATTCAGTTCACCTGCTTTTGACCAGACATAAATCCAATTAAAACCAAGCTCTGGTGGCACAAATGAAAGTGGCACTTCAGTTCAAGCGTAAAGCCAGTCGGCAGTAAGGCACCGACTCCTCGGTGAGGGTAAAATGTCACATGATCTGAATTGAATTGAATCTGGGTCTGCTGTGAAAGTCAATCCATCTTGGATATGTCAATCCAAGATTGCAGCTCGTCGATCACGAAGCTTTGTTTGATCGGGATTTGGATTTAAATTTGACTAAACTTGACTGTTTTTGTTGAATTGCTCACGCTTATTACATTGCGCAAAGGCATCAGTCTGCATTCTGGGTCTAAATTGGCTGTGTGGCGGGGATCATCGTCAAGAGCACAAGAGACTGGTACGTCAACCTGCTTGTGTACAGTATGCGGTGTTTAACCACTGGAAGCATGTTCTTTTTAAGTTTGTTTTGGACATTTTGTCAAGTATACTGTATACAAGTGGCAGCGGGTTTGCTTCAGGTCCATTTTTATCGTATAATTCATCATTGGTAAATTTGGATAGTTGGACACATTATGGAGTATTTACTAACTCTGTAATTTTTGAACAATATAATGGGATGTTGTACCCCATGAATTTTATGTATTTTGGTTTTTTGAGATGCGCTTTATCTAGGGAGGTAAATTATTGTACGCTTAATATATTTTTTTGTTTGGGGCCGATGACTAGAATTAGAGTGAGTAACTCCGTTAAATGAAGGAGTTTAATAGTAATAATGTTATTAATATCTGGGAATGTATCTCCAAACCCAGGTCCTCATGTTGCTTCAAATTTTACTACACCAGTCGAGTTGAGATCAAGGTCTGGATTGGGTTTTATACATTTAAATGTCCGTAGTTTGTTGCCTAAGTTGGATATGGTGTATATTTGGGCTGAAAATACAAATGCGGATGTTATAGTCATATCTGAATCTTGGCTCAATAAATCTATCACAGATAACGACATTAGTATTACTGGTTACTCAGTGAGTCTCTTCCTGGTTAAATAGATAAATGAAGTCTCTGAGAGATTTAACACACTCAGTGGAACTGCTCAGCAGAGAGCAATAACACTGTCACTCTTTCCATACAGCTTTTTCTATATCCATACTTAATTGTGGACTCCACCCTATGCAACCCTCTCCAAAACCTTAGGCAGACACACACACACACATTTTCAAAAAGATAGATGAAGGCATATGCTATTTGAGATCGCTGATGTAAAATTGGTTCAACTTCTAATGTGTTTTAAACATCATGGGTGCATCATTAATGTCATCTTAGGCCAGCTGGAAAGTATGACTCAGTAATACTGCAATTTTATCCACATCCTTAACCACATACACACACAGGGCTGTCATGATGTGCACGTTGATCTTTTCCATACAATTAAAGTGAAGGGTGACCAGGGGCTGTCAAGCTCCAAAAACGACAAAACAGCATCATAAAAGTACCACTACAGTAGTAACTTGACTTCTGAAGCCATACAATTACTCTTTGAGCAGAACAGACTGAAATGTAAGTTGTTGTTATTCACTGAAAATCAAAATCATCATTTTCAAATTTAGTGACTCATGATTGGTCATGTGTAAAACAGCCATTTATAACACACACACACACACATTTTTTTTGGAACAGCTGCAGGCCAGCGTGCAGGCCCCTCCCGGAAGCGCCGGTCAAAGCGCACCAATACCTCGTCGGGTTGACCGAGAACGACGACATCGAGGCTTACCTCCACACATTTGAGGTCATCGCGGCCCGGGAGGGGTGGGGCCAGGAAGAGTGGGCTCGCATCATCGCCCCATTCCTCACCGGAGAAGCGCAGCGGGCCTATTATGCCCTGAGGGCACCCCGGAATGAACAGTATGACGAGCTCAAAGCCGAAATCCTAGCCCGGCTGGGCCTATCGCCCATGGGGGCGGCGCAACAGTTCTATCAATGGACCTATGATGAACGGCAGCCAGTGAGAGCGCAAGCTGCGCAACTGGCCCGATT
>NW_015554102.1:2393856-2412846 GCF_001515605.1 Sinocyclocheilus anshuiensis
ATGGAAGAGGTCATCCGCCGCCTAACGGAGCTCTCGGCCCGCCAGCAGCAGTTTACCGAGCGACTGGCAGCCCGGCAGGAATATACTGACCGGGTCGTGGAACAGCTGCAGGCCAGCGTGGCGGGGCGCCTGCCCCTCCCGGAAGCGCCGGTCAAAGCGCACCAATACCTCGTCCGGTTGACCGAGAACGACGACATCGAGGCTTACCTCCACACATTTGAGGTCATCGCGGCCCGGGAGGGGTGGGTCCAGGAAGAGTGGGCTCGCATCATCGCCCCCTTCCTCACCGGAGAAGCGCAGCGGGCCTATTATGCCCTGAGGGCACCCCGGAATGAACAGTATGACGAGCTCAAAGCCGAAATCCTAGCCCGGGTGGGCCTATCGCCCATGGGGGCTGCGCAACAGTTCTATCAATGGACCTATGATGAACGGCAGCCAGTGAGAGCGCAAGCTGCGCAACTGGCCCGATTGACTCACCTGTGGCTTCTCGCGGGGTCCCCGACCCCGGACCAGGTAGCCGAGAAAGTACTCATTGATCGGCTGCTACGGGCCCTGCCCCGCCCGCTGAGGCGCCCGGTCAGTATGCGAAATCCCCAGGACATCCACAGCCTGGTAGAGGCGGTGGAGCTGGCGGCGCCAACGAACGCCTGCGAGGCAGGGGAGAGAGCGGGCCTGGCGCCCCGCAGGGTGATGGAGCGGGCTCGAAGGTGCACCGCAACCAGGCAGCAGACCGGGGGTCCCCGACTTTGCGGATGAACCAATGCCAACGGAACCCGACGGCCCGGGCCTGGATGGGCGGGGTGTTTCCTGCATCAGGACGGACTTTCCCCGGGCCCCAGCAGGATGGTCAAGCTGGAAGGGAAACCAGTACAGGCCTTCTTGGATTCCGGCAGTTCAGTCACCCTCGTGCAACCGTCCCTGGTACGACCAAGGCCCGAGCAGAAATCCAAGTTGCCGCTGACGTGTGTGCACGGAGACACCCGCTATGTACCGGCCCGTACAGTGCGGATTTCAGCGGAGCCCGGGACCTGGGCCATCGAGGTGGGCATTGTGCCGGATCTCCCCGTACCTCTGCTCCTAGGACGGGACTGGCCGGGGTTCCAGAAGCTCCTCCTCGGACCCCGGATGCCAGGCCGTACCGCCCGGAACGGGCCATGGCGACCCCGTCGGGGACTGCCCAGCCCAAGGCCGGCCTACCTGGCGACGGACAGCGAGAGGGAGGGTGAGTGTCAGCCCGCAAATCTACCGTCTGTCTACCTTGATGTGTTTTCCCAGGTCACGACCGAGAAATCATTCTAATATGCTGATTAGCTGTCACTTTTGATCCTTGCTGAATAACATTAATACAATTAATTTCTTTCAAAAAAAGATTTTACAGCTATTTTAAAAACTTTTATTTTGAATTGAAAATTTCTTAATTTATTATTCAAATTTATCAACGTAGAACAGCTTAAATTTCTAGTCTTTTTCTCAGACAAATCTTTTAAATAGCGTTAGAAGACCTGGAATGTAACACATAAGTCATATGGACTCATTTGATGATGATTTTGTCATTTTTGGAGCTTGACCGTCCCTAGACACCATTTAGTTTTTTTTAATGGAATAGAGCAGCACCAACATTCTGCTAAACATCTTTTTTAATCTCAAAGCATTCAAGGACAATATCAAAATTGTCAAAAGTCTATGTAAAGCGCTTTGAGTGCCCAGAAAAGCGCTATATAAATGTAAGGAGTTAGTTATCAAAGGATTGTTTTTTTTTTAAAGAAAGTGAAAAGAGTTTGGAATGACTTGAAGTTGAGTAAATGATGACAGAAGTTTCCTTTTTAATGTCTGCTCTTAGTTCAGCTATGAATTTAGTCTTCAAATGCGATTTATTACAGTGAAATTTTTAAAATCTGATACCAGGTCAGTTTGTAAGACTCACCTGGTAGTGGTGAAGAGCCCATAGATGAGGGGGTTCTTTTTGTCTTTTCCACGCTGAATGAAAATATCCTCTACAGAAAAACAGAAAACAGGTTTAGAATATTAAACATGCTTTGTATGTGCTTCAGTCAATGCAAATGAGAAAGAGTGAGTGTGTGTGGTCTCTAAATTCCTCTCAAGGCTATATAAACTCATAAAAATAATATTTACCTGGTCACACTCTCTTTCTCATACAAACAAACATGTGTAATGCAGCATTTTTGTGGTTTCATTTCTGTTCAAAAACACTCACTCACACACACACACACACACACACACACACCTATATCTTCACAATAAACTTGTGCTGTTGGGGGTATGCTAGTTCATTTCTGCATTCTCGTATTCCAGCCATGTCAGATATAATCAAGCACCTTATCAAATCAAATCAAACACACACACACACACACATTAAGATGGTGGTTCTCAACTGGTTTTGCTTCAGGACCCAAATTTTACATTGGACAATAAGTGATGGCCAAAAATAGTTTAATAGTTTTTTAAACTATTAAAGTAAACAAAAATGTAACATGTAAATGACCATCAACTTCACAGGCCAAACAATATGCAAGAGTGGGGTCAGTAAGACTGCTTTTTTAAAGAAATTGATGTATGTATTTAGCAAGGACACATTAAATTAATCAAAAGTGACAGTAAAGAATTTTACATTGTTAGAAAAAAATTATATTTCAAATAAACACTGTTCTTTTAAACTTTCTATTTATAAAATAATCCTAAAATGTCAAAAATATTAAACAGCACAACTGGTTTCAACATTGATAATAAGGAATGTTACTTGAGCACCAAAACAGCATATTAGATTGATTACTGAAAGATCTTGTACTGTAATTTCGTTCAAATAAATGCAGCTTTGGTGAGCATAGGAGAATTAAAAAAAAAAACATTAAAATTTCTTAGCGTGTTTGATCAAACACACAGCCCTTGACAACAATAAAAGATATGGGGCACAACCCACTAGTTGGAAACACAGTGTTAAACATTCACGCTACCACGGACACGCTTTTGAAACCTGAGATAGATTTACTGACTCTCGTAAACTGTTAAAAACTGAAAACATAAACTAGATCAGTACTATAAAATGGTTGAAACCTTTATTACACACCGCTCTGGGCTATAACTGCACACATAAACACAGACGCCCTGTTTTCCCCTCATATTTTACACACAAACCAAAAGAATCCCTTTAATTAAGCATTCACACTCCCTCTTTCCCTCTCAATCCCATTACTATCCCTTATTTCTCTTCAACCCCTCCTCCCTCTCTTTCAAATTGTTTTCACTACCCCCCTATTCCCTGGCTCTTCTTCTCTTTCACTTTTGCAGGGATGCTATAGTTGTGTCAATTTCATCCAACAAAAGCTTTTGTTCTCCTTGAGGGCAGATAGTTTTGTCTGCCCTGCACTTGTTGACACTTCTCTATCCTGCCCCTATCCGTCCTTATCCCTCCTAACCTCTGACTCTCCTGCTCTCTGCTCTCCTCCCTCATCCTCATCCTGAGGTAGCCAGTAGATTCTGTGGAAACAGGATGGGGGTGCCACCGTAGACGTGAAAATGCACACACACAGATACTGGCGGCCTTCAAAACATTCAGCAGACCACCAAGACAAATGGCACATGCACTTGTGCACTCATTTTAAGATATATTTATCATCATATGGTTAAAAAATGTAAAACATTCAGGGTGAACTCAAGAAAATTAGGTCACTTTGTGACAAAACATCTGTATATAACCATAAGGAATAATTTCCTAAAAAGTACTCATTAGGTGTTAATTAGTGTTTTCTATTAATCTATGTTGAAATATATAACATTAAACTGTTTAGAGCCAATATGTATTTAAATATCAATTGTCCCTCTCTCTATCAAAAGCACATTAGAAAGATTTCTGAAGGGTCATGTGAGACTAGCTATGTTTCCATCCAAAGATTCACATTTAACTTATGCACAAAACTGGAATATCACATAAAACATTTGCGAATAAAGCACCATTTCCATCCAACGAATCAAAGAGAACAAAATCGTCACTTTCTGATTAACTGGCACTATATATCACTAAGAAAAGTAGGAGAAGCCACTTAATATAATAATTTTCATATATGATGAATTACTTGCACCTCAGAGAAAGCAGACGAAACACAATTAATGCGGTCATTTTTTTTCGGAGGTGAATGCCTGTTGTTTGGGTCGTGTAATTATACAAAAATACTTTGATGAAAGACTTGTTCAGAAAAAAACAAAACAACATTTCAGATGCTGTGCAATGAGCTTGGTTCGCTGGTTAGTCATCCCATAGTTATCCCATCCCATCCCATCGTGCAAAGTCACATGACTTTTTTTTTGATGCGCATGGTGAAATTTATTCAGTAAACGTGTTTCCATCGTAGTTTATGTGCATTTTTTCTTATCTGATAAAAAGTTTTTCCTACTCAATTGTGCGCATATGTTTTTTATGCGAAGTTTTTGAATTTATGTGCATCTTGGTGTTTCCATCCAGCGGTTTTTTTATGCGATATTCCAAAATGCGCATATAAATCGGTGGATGGAAACTTGAAGACTGGAGTAATGACTGTTGAAAATGTAGCTTTCCCATCACAGGAATAATTACATTTTAAAAATATATACAAATAGAAAACAATAATAGTGTTAATATTTCGCAATATTGCAGTTTTTACTTTTTTTTTTTTTTTTTAATCAAAAATCTTACCAACCCCAAACTTTTGAACGGTACTGTACATGTACACACACACATAAACTCAAGGCTTTCAAAAAGAATCCAGCTGAATTTCAGCTAATAAACATACCAACTTACCATATTTAAAATCCAAAACATATCATACACTAATTCAGTTCAGCTTCAAAATCACAGCCACAGAAACTGGCAGCATCCCCTCCACACACACACACACACACACATAACACAGACATTATCTAAACATATTTACACCAGACCGTGATGCATTCTGGAGCACCTTCAATCTTGCATACCAAAACACACGCCAGTCTATTTTTTTCTTAAAGACCTAAGCTTCATCTGTTCCATATTTCACAATAACTTACAATTCTAACTCTACTCTTCCAACAACCTAGCATTTCTTAACTTGTATCTGACTCATCGTATCATCAGTTTATGCATGTTTCTTTGTACAATCTATAAACTCGCTATTCCTGATTAACATTCACTGACTGCAGTGTGGTCTGGCCCATCATAACTATGGCAAGATGAGGGTCCCTGATGCAGGGGGAGATTATGGGAGATGTAGTGGTTTAGAGGCCATGAAGCACAATGTAAACAAGACAGAGAAGAGAATTCTTATAGATTACCACCATAGGGCAGCTAAGATGAGATGCATATTCACATTAGAGCATGCTTACATTATATAATCATCAGAACATTTTTACATGTCACAAGCAAACATTAAAGTGTTAACCAATCAGAACAAAGCAGATTCGGATGTTCTAAATACTTTGGTAGGCCAAGAAATAAACACATTTCACAAGTCCCTAACACTTGAACATAACTGGACATGCACACAGTTAAACAAATTACATAAACTCAGCTGTTTAAAGATTGCCATGGCGCTGGACAATGAATAGTTCCTTTCAGAGCCGCTTGCAGATTTGATAAAGTAGCAACCAGATATGGAACCCATTCTTGATTTCTGATTATTGCTTGTTTTATATCATATTTGGGTGGAATAGTTTAGGGGACGTGCTATCTTCAGTGTAGTCATCACTGATAACTGAGATTTTTCATTTCAACATGTACTGTATGTGCTATAACGTGTATATCTTATAGATACAGTATATGAGTATGAGACTACAGTAAAACTTCAGTCAGAATGAGGATTCAAGAATTGTTTATTATATGCGAGGTCTTTGTTTACACAGACTGATTGATAAGAAACCGGTTTCTGTCTGAGTCTGTGTGTGGTGTGTGTGTGTGTGTGTGTGTGTGTGTGTGTGTGTGTGTGTGTATATGTGAGTCTACTGATAAACTTTGTTCCATAAATCAGGGAAGTTTGGGCATAAGACACACACACACACAGTATCAACAGTACAAATTATATTCTAAAAAAATGTACAAGGTTATCTCAAAGCCTTATTTCATTTGAGAAATTTGCTTAAACTTTGATTAGGTAATCAAGTGGGAGTGAAATGTTTGTGTGTGTGTGTGTGGCATTTATCTGAAGGTGTCTATTACTCACGGAGTTTGTCAAAGTGTGTCTGTATGCCGTCGGGTCCTGGTACAGAGCAAACAATACGAGCTTTCTGAAAGGTGCTCCATTTATGAACCAAACTACGCTGACCACCAATATCATTCTGAAAAAGAGAGAAAGAGATATAAACACACTGATAGTACCATACTACCATACTACATACCACACTACAGTAATACCATGTTTTTTGCACATGTACCCTGTTACTACCATATTTTTTGGACATGTACCATAGTTATATCATGTTTTTGAGATGTACCATGCTTTTTTTGGACTTGTCCCTGCTAATTCAGAGTTTTTTGGACATGTGCCCTGCTAATACCATATTTTTGGATATATATACTATGCTAATACCATGATTTTTAGACATGTACTATGTTAATACTGTGTTTTTGGGCATGTTATTTGATGTAAATGTAAATACCCTATTAAATAAATATGGTAATCATTATATTCATTGACATACACAAAGGTACCAAGGTATTACCATCTGATACCATCCCTTTACCATGGTACCACTACAGTACTTTTTGATAATTTTTTGTGATATCAAAATGACACAAAATCCACCTGACAGAAATTTCAATAAAATAACATTTCATTTTATTTCTGCTTTGGATCTTCTGTTTGGAACACTTTTTATTTCACTAAAAATTAAGTGTATTTTAATTACTTCAAGAAAATAATATATTGTGTTATTTCTGTTTATATTTGTATGTAACACTTTTTATTGTAATAATAATACTAATACATTTTACTAATATCACATTTATTTTTATTTCTGTTTGGATCTGTATGTAACACTTTTGCATTTTAATAAAAAACCGTAAGTATATAATATATAATTCTGTTACTATTTCATATGAAAATGACAGAAATCCACCAGAGGAACAGTCAGAGACATATCACACAGCACATCCTATCAGATTCACAGAGGTGGTCATACAGGCCCAGGAGCCACACAAGTGCGCTTAGGCACGTAGGAACACACTATTAGATACCTTGCAGACGCGGGCGACTCTGGAATAGAGGACCTTCCCAGCAGCCCCCTCTGCTTCCTGCGCGCGCTCAGTAAAGAACACGTAGACCTTATCATCCTCCTCATTATCACTCTCTGACATCGCTGCAACATGTACAAATTCAGCGCCTGGAGAGGGCGAGAGAGACAAAAATACAGTTAACTAACACATACATCTGTTATTGTGTAAACAATATGGTAGCATTTTCTTTTGTTTAACTGATAGAGCACAGTGCTTCCTTAATTGTTGTCAACAACCTGGTGAGTGTATTTTTGTAAGTGTGAGTGTAAGTGCTAGCTCAGGTGTATGTGTGGTTGTACATGCACATATATCACCTTGCAGCCATGTAGTGTCGTATTGTTCAGTGCGAATCACATGTCGCTCCCCCAGACTCCGAATAAAAGCGGTATCATGACTTAGAAAGTCAGATGAGATGCCAGCGTACAGCTCTCCATCTGAACAAACATGCACAAAGATTTAGATCAGAATTACACTGGCATGTTCTCACACAAACAGATAAACTACACACAAACTATAAACATGCTGTCTTACCTATGATGGCAGTAGCTGTTCTCTGGTGAGGGTCATAAGGACATTTTCCCTTCCCTGATTCAGTGTCTTCATACTGCAGCATTTGTTCCTCGGCCTGAAATTCCCATTACATTATTTACAGTTCAAATTGTTTATTTTTGCTTATCCAAATTAATCCTACTAAAACTTTTTTATTTTAATAAAAATATTTAATTACATTTTAATTATTTCAATAAAATATTGTTTTGATCTGTAAGAAACTTTTTTTTTAATTTTAATTAAAAATCGAAGTATACTTTAATTATTTTAATAAATAATATTAAAAAAAATTCTGTTTGGATATGTAACACCTTTAAGTTTAATTTAAATAATTAAGAATATTTTAATTATTTATATATATTTTTTACTTTTATTTTAGACATGTAGACATTGTTTTTATTTATTTTTATTAATTTAATAAATAATATTTAATTTATTTGCAATTTATTTATTAGCAATATAATTGCTCACAAAATTGTTTAATCTATCTATTCTATCACCTGAGACATGTATACTACACTATATGCTACAATAGGAAGAGTTTATGTGAAAGAGGTGCATGCTGGGAAATGTAGTCCTTTACCCTGAGGAAGAGGTTGGTGGGGATGAAGGCACAGCGAGGGTTGAACGCTCCAGTCCCACAGGCGTAAAGATGTGTTTGGTTATACAGCTCTAACACACGCAGGAAGTTTGCACAGTCCGTCTGTGACATAAAAAGGAAACTATCACAGTGAGGATTGAATTGATTTTGTTTGTAATTAAACAGTTCAAGAACAGCTATCTAAAGAAGCTGCGTTTCATAAAATCATGTTTTACCTGCAGGGTTTTTCCAGCCATGATACAGTTCTGGATTCGATCTGGACTTGCAGGCCAGTATATCTGAAATACAGCACACACACACACACACACACACACACAGATGTGAATCTAATCTGGTGCACAAGCGTGCATAAAAGTTCCTCTTAGTCATATTAAATGTTGATGCATATGCTGATTTCCTCATGTAGCATGTGAGGCATTACAGTTGAATGCCACACTGGCATTGCTCAGATCAAATCATTATGAATACACACTAAGTTATGCAGACAAGCAGGGATGGGCTCACACACACACACACTTACCCACACAAACTTTCACAAATACACTCACTGGAGGTCCTTCATGCAACAAAAGTTTGTTTGAATCTGCTAGTAAAAGCTTTCTTGTTTGATACTACAGCATGTTTGGGTGAACTTAACTATCTCTCTAAAATTCTTGTTATTTACTACTCTCAACTTGCTTTTTTCCATATAATGAAAGTGAATGGTGACCAGGGACTGTCTAGCTCCAAAAATACCATAAAAGTAGTATAACATCAGTTCATTTGATTTATATATGATATATTCCAAGTCTTCTAATGCCATATCATAGTTTTGTGTAAAATACAAGCTGTTTATAGTGGTTTTATTGTGATTTTTTGATGTTCTGAGCCTGACAGCCCACACTTTCATTGTATGGAAAAGAGCAGCATTAACATTTTGTTAAACGTCTCCTTTTGTGCTACACATAAAAAAGAGAGAACATAGTGACAGAATTTCCCTTATTTAAGAATATGAGGAATATATGTGAGCCTGTGTGTTTGGGTGAGTACATACCTTGCGGGGGGTTTGAGTAATATCATCCAGGCTGGCAGACAGCAGATGGTCTTTCATACCGATGTAAAGACGACGACCATCTTCACCTGGCAACAGAGAGTTCAGATCCCCAGCAGGCACAGAGAGAGACATGAGCCTGCCGCTCCGCACCAGCTCTAAGACAGAGAGACAGAGAGAACGTGAACAGATTATTTCATACATTTCTGTTATGAGTAGACCCTCGCGGCTGAATTCTGCAAATATGCGGCATTGCTGTTTTCCATCACAAATCCTTTACTTCTGACAGGCCAATAAAGAAAATGCAATTCAGCTTTATTGTTTTTTATGGGAAAGGAAAAAAACAGAGAATGAGGGTTTCTTTTTGCCATGCAACAGAGGGTGAATTTCTGAAGAATATCCTGGTCAGTTTTTACAATATAATTACAATGAATGAGGCTGTCAAGATCTAAAATTACCATATCATAAAATGGTCTACAACTCATGTGCTATGAAGTTGTATGATAGCTTTATTTGAGGAACAGACTGAATTTTAAATGAGTATTCAGCGGAAATAACTGAAAACTCAATGGCTCAATGATCCAGTGCCATTAATTTTAGAAGCCCGCTAAAGGAGAAGAAATTCAGTGAATGATGACTTCAATTTTACCTCTCTTTCTTACACAAAGCTATCATATGACTTGGAATATAGTGCATCATTTGGATGCACTTTTTCACTTTTGCATCCTTTTTAAAACCTTAAAGCTCCAGAGGCAACCAGTATTGTTGAAAACATCTCCTCTGTGCTCCATGGAAGACATAAAGCCAAGCCACAGGTTTGAAACAACATGAGGATGAGTAAATGATGATAGAATGTTTATTTTTGTGGGTAAACTATTTCTTTAAATACATTTAAAGCTGTCCACCAGAGTAACATTGTATTCTGTACTTTTCCTAAACACATTGAACTAATATAAACTCATATATGGACCAGACAGTCTCACCTTTGGGCAGAATAACCTGTTCAAAAATATAAACAGCCGATGAGACAAACAGAGATAAAATAACGCATGAGATTAATAGAATAGACAAAAAGATTGAAAACATGCCTTGAGAATCATAGGAAATCAATTAATTACAGTGAAAGTGCAGCAGATAATATTGTAATACACCAAAAAAACAGCCGCAAAAAAACGCAAATATTACATTGGTTGTTCTATAGGTTTGCATCTTTATCGCTCCTTTAAAATATTCTCTCACTCACCCACACACACTAAAAAATTTCAGCTGTCACAAGGGATATGCACACAATCTGTCACAGCCTGAAACCTCACACACGCATTCCTGGCTCTTTCTTAGTGGCACCATTGCCCCCTTTCTTGGGGGCAGTTGCTGTGGTAACAAGGGTGTGTATGTGTATGTGTGTGCTAAAATCACTGATGGTTTACGGGCTGGTATTCCACCTGTCTCGAGTGTGTTTAGCAGGAAGTGAGGGAGATTTCATGACTAGGTGGTCTAGAACCTGGTAGCCCCAGACTGTAATCAGTTTGACTCATGACCTTTTTAGCCATAAACTAAATTAGACAAACAGTGAGAGATTCTGATGGTCTTACACAATTACTACAACTACAACTGTCATGTTTCTCACACACACACACACACACACAGGTTTGTTTTTGTGAAAAGTGTGGACATCCCATAGGCGTAATGGTTTTTATACTGTACAGACCGTATATTCTATTACCCTACTCCAACCCTACCCCTAAACCTACCCCTTACAGGAAACTTTGTGCTATTTCAGATTTTCAATACACTCCATTCTGTGTGATTTATAAGCGTTTTGAAAAGTGGGGACATGGGGTAATGTCCTGAAAAGTCACCTTCTCCTTGTAATACCTATGTCATACCTTTGTCATTATACAAATTTATGTCCTCATCTATCACAAAAACGCACACACACACACACACAGGTTTGTTTTTGTGAAAAGTGTGGACATCCCATAGGCGTAATGGTTTTTATACTGTACAGACCGTATATTCTATTACCCTACTCCAACCCTACCCCTAAACCTACCCCTTACAGGAAACTTTGTGCTATTTCAGATTTTCAATACACTCCATTCTGTGTGATTTATAAGCGTTTTGAAAAGTGGGGACATGGGGTAATGTCCTGAAAAGTCACCTTCTCCTTGTAATACCTATGTCATACCTTTGTCATTATACAAATTTATGTCCTCATCTATCACAAAAACGCACACACACACACACACACACACACACACACACACACACAGATGAACACAAAGTGAGTCACAAACCCTTCTGTCCATCATTCTATGACCAGCTGAGGGTATATTTAACCACATACAGACCTAGTGCTGTATATTTAACCACACACAAGCTGTGAGTGTGTATCTGACCATTAGATTACCTCAGTCATGAGAGAGACTGATGTGGAATTACTTGATTAGTGTAAATATGTGGCGTGTGACACAGCTAAGAAACATTAGCTAACTTATACATAAAAATGCACACGAGTGCAAGAGCACACTAGCAACAACGTATAGGTTAAAAATGGTATAAATCGTGTTTTTCCGATTATTCGCAATCTTCATTTTATCGATCCCCAAGATCGATCTTGTACTTTATGCCTTTTTCAGTGTCTGCGTGATAGTGTACAGTACTTCCTGTCCTGTAGGTGTCAGCGAATGTTTTCTGAAAATAAATAAAATTTACTGTGAATGTGAGTTTCTGGTCTGTATTCAGTGTGATTTAAAAAAAAATAAAAAAACTGACAACAAAATCGCAGACTGCACGCAGAAACAGACAAGACGCAACTGGTGTAGTCCGATTCGTGAACAAATTACTCTTTCAAATCAGTTCTTTTCATTAATATTTACGAGGTACTGTTTGAATCGGTCTGAAACACTTGTTGTTAGCTAAAACTAAAACTGTTACAAATCGTTTTCGTTATTTGGAATAAAGCTTAAATAAAAACAAAATGTAAATATTAGATGAAAAACATTAAATTTGACATGTTGCCTTTATAACTAAAATACGTTTAAGTATTAAAATTGCTCAAATTAAAACTGAAATCAATATGTTAAATATGTAAAATAATAAAAACTAAAAAAAAAATGCTAAAAAAATGAAATGAAAATATCAATATTAAAACTAATTCAAAATATTAATAAATACTATAGTATATAGTTAATACTAACATAACAAAGCATTCGCTGAAAGAGATTCTCAAAAGAGAAGTAACCAAATTGGACATTAAATTCAATTGAATCAAGAGCTTATGAATTAATTGGAATTGAAACAAACTGAATTAAAATGGGCATCAAATGTAATGTGTAATGTGTAACATGTAATTCAAAAACCTGTTCACAAGCACACACCTCTTCTACCACAAGTGTGGATGGGAGTATGTTAAGGTGTATTTTCTTGGGCACAACTTTTCCCATAGTGCTAGTCTACTGGCAGACAAGAACAAACAGTCCACACTTCCTGTGCAAATTGAGTTATCAGCTATTACTTCTCAATCCACCAGCTGGCATGTTCATAACTTCATATGTGTGTGGTAGAAATGTTAACAGGTGCGACTATAAGTCTGTGACGGAAAAACACAAGGCTCATGCATAAACACACAGACAGCTAAAATAAACTGGTGAACACACACTGCTGTGTTCTGGAATTTCTCAACTCTCCATCAGACAGACCTATGACCTGGGCTGCATATGAGTATACATCATAATTATAGCACTCAAATGCACACAGACACACACACTTGGCAGAGGTTAGAGTGCATAATTGATTGATGCTCGTGTTAGTTATAATCACACCTACTGAAGGCCAGTCAACTGCAAAGTGACCAATCAAAACCGACCAGCTGGAAAATGCATTTTATAGATCTGCTGGACATATTATTGGATATCTAATTTCACTTGTATCCAGTGGCACAAAATTCTCAGTATGTGTGTGTGTGTGCTACTCAAGAGCTGTCATTTATCATCTCATCAGGGAAATCAAGCCAAAATGAGCTGGATGATAATCAACCACCAGCCGTTCCCTTACACAAACACACACTTATGCTCTACCCTTTGGGAGTCTGCGTGAATGAAAGGCTAATTGGGTAATTAAGAGATCCAAGTAAACACAACACACACATTCATACAGATGTACACGGATTAATTAAGATATGTACCCCTAAAACTTTCTAAACACAAACATTTCACACACACACACTCTCTCTATTTTCTCTCACATTCACTCTCAGTCGTCCCTGATATGCAGAATGGTGTGACGGACCAACGAATGTATCTGTGCAGGGTTTTCTAGGTCATGGAGAAACACACAACCAGTTTCAGTCTACACACATGATATACCCCTTTCGAACCACGGCTGATTACAATTGGGTTAAAAAGAGAGAAAGAGTTTGTGCATGGAGCAAAGAAAGACTGAATATTTGTGTGATTCTGAGTCCACAAGGATAGTAAAACCTGAAATCATCCACAATGTGGGAAGAAAATTGTTTAATAAACATACTGAATATTGAATGTCTGAGTTGAAAGAATAAATGCAGAAAGGTTTAATAGAAAGAGCTCAATAGAAAAGCAATAGAAGTCAATGGAAAGTCAGTTGTTTCACCTGAGTGTTGTCCCATAAACTATGTAGACCAACAGAACATTAATTAAATTAATTATAGTAACATAATTGACTCAAGTCAGAATGACTCAAGTCTTCTTAATGATTAAAAATTATATTATTTTATAATAATATTAATAATAATAATAATACAACCTGAAATCATTTACATTGAAGGAGGAAAATGTCATAATAAACATACCAAATAATGTCTGAATTCAAATGTTAAACGCAGAAAGGTTTGTGTGAGGGATAGGAGATTGAAAACACTAATACATCAACAGAAAAGTCAATGGAAAGTCAGTTGCCTCACCTGAGTGTTGGAAGTGCAGTCGTGGTTGTGATGGTCTCCATGCGTACGTTAGAGGTGCCGCCAGTGAAATTAAGCAGAAGAGAGCCAGCATCCTCCTCATGGCTGTCTGACACACACACACACACACACACACACACACACACTATGCGACTCTAGCTCGGAGTAAACGCACACACACACACACACTCTCTCTCTTTCTCTCTACGTACTCTGTTCAGAAATATCACACACACAAATGGTGTCTACCTGATGTCAGCATCACACACCTCTGCGTAAGTGTGTGTTTATGTGTGCAGTGCAGTGAAATATAATCCTGCTCAGGTCAGTGTTGCAGCAGAATCCTCTCTTGGTCTGTCTTCTGTGTTTATAATATTGCCGTCTGAATTTGTCTTCGTTTTGTTCACTCTGTTATTGTCTTGCCCTCTGCATCTCTCTGCATCTCTCTGCATCTTTTAACTCTTTCTGATCTCTCTCTCTCCTTCAGTCGTCTCTTATCATTCACTCCTTTCTTTCAAACACTCCCCTGCTGGGAAGGAGGGAACTGTCCCAATTGTGCCCACCCCTCTCTCGCTCTCTCTTTCTTTCTATCCATCCCTCCCTTCCTCCCTCCCTCTCTGTGTATATCTTTTTTTAAGAATAAGACAGCTGCTGAATGTGACTCTCTCTTAGGATTCATTTGCTTAATGGCTGTTGAAATCTCATGTTGGTTTTCTCTCTTTTCATCTCTCATCCTCACTGTCTTGTTTATGCGCACACACACTCAACACACTCCAATTAAATCTAACAGCAGAATTAATGGTAGCTGAATCAGGTCACATAAACAATTAACAAAAATATCAAAAGAATAAGAAAATGAGAATGAAAACCCCCATTGCCCCCGACAGACTTCACAGCACACTCAGACCCCCCACCCCCCAACAAACACACACACACACACAACTCTGAAGGATAATAGTTCTTTACAACATGAAAATATCACTGAGCTCATCAGAGATGCAACTGTGTGGGTTTGGCGCCCTCTAGCGACTAAACGAGGATTATGGTTTAATACTACCCCACATCACAAGAAGTAAAATCAAGAAAATTCTCAAATAAGACGCCACATTTCACGTTAACCCTGTACAAATTACACCGAGGGGGCTTGTATTATCCTGCAGGGGTTTATTTTGTTATAATGACTGGCCAGCTGTACTTTATTCCGCTTATTTCACGGCTACATACTTAATAAATAAATGGACATGACATATTGATTTCAGTTTAAATTGTTATCCTACTTGCATATTAACGTGCATACGAATAGAGCAAAATCATACAAATAGAGCAACAACATTACAATATTAACTGCTTTATATAATTTTATATAAGCCTATTCATCTGCATCCAGGTAAATTTGTCTATGGATAGCTAGCTATTAGCTACCAATACAACCGTCCAATTTAAATTCCCTCTTATCCGTGTTTCTTTAGCCTACCTGTTTCTTGTTCTTCTGAGAGATGTTTTCTTTCTTTTCTTCCCGAGCTTCCGTCCATGCTGAATGATTACCATTCATTTACTATGGAAGTATTGCGAAGTCCAAAAGATTATGGAATAGTTTTGTGTTTTCTTAGTGTAAGAATTCAGGAAAAGGGTGAGCGTCACTATATAGTATATACAGCTGGATTGAGCAGTAGGCCTAGCTATAATTTAAATGAGAATACCACTAAATATGCAGTACAAACTAATATACTTAATTTAACATCAAAGGTTACTAGCATTATACAGCTAAGCTTAATACTACAGTTCAATATCGATTATAGAATGGAAATTAGAAGTAGAATGATGACTGTTATGATGACTGGCCACTAGGTGTCGGTGTTGTATAAATCTAGTTTTTGTGATTTAAAAACAGTTGAACAGTTGAAGTTAAAACAGTTGAACAGTTAAAAAGTTTATATTTTTAGTTACTTTTTTTGGGGGGGGGTACAAATTGTACTGTAAATTACACAGTGTAATTTACAGTACAGGTGTATAATGTAATCACACAAACAAACAATAAATGGCCTACATAAATACATAGTAGGTAGAAAGGATCTTTTCGTGTCTCAGTGGGACATCGGTCCATGAAAAGTCTAGAAGTAAAGAGGCTCTTAATATATTGGATGTGATGATGTATCGTACTGCATTGGATGTGAGGGGTTATCCATGATGTTTAAAGGGGTCATATGATGTTGAATGATGCATTTATATAGCGCTTTATTGTGTATTGTTGTACACCCAAATCGCTTTACAATCATGTGGGGGGGTGGTCTCCACTTGGATGATGCGATGGCAGCCACAGGACAACGGCGCCAGTGTGCTCACCACACACCAGCTACAGGTGGAGAGGAGAGAAAGTCAAGTCACAACGAAACACAGCGCCTTCACGACATGGCAGTGGCGGCAACAACAATACTACAGCGAGAATAAAAGTTACGCCTTCTTTCTTTGCGTGAACATTTGGGCGGCGTTATGCAAATATTCCCACATCGTGACGTAGACATGTGGGGGCGTGTTAGATCGAGCCGTTTTAGGTAGGTGTGGCTGACTCTTAATAACTTAACTTTTATAAAGAATATCTCTTTGGATTTGAGACTTTAGTCTTTGCAACTTTACAGATCTTCTTTATGCACCAAGAGCTTGTAACACTCCAAAGAGAAAGGAACATTTTGAAATCGCATCATATGACCCCTTTAAGAGTTTGAACAGCATTCCTCTTGGTCACCAGCTTCAGCGAGTTCAGTTTAGTCCCCAGGACAGAGCCTGCCTTCCTCAGCATTTTCTCTACCCTGCTATTGGCATCTTCCCCTTTAAAGTCGGCATGAAACGGAAGTAGCGATTGTCTTTTTTTCTCTACTGTTACATCTATCCGAGTTAAACGGCATCTGAAATGAGAGGGCGGGACTTGATTTCGTCCTTCGGGAATTGATTGGATCATTGGAAGTTGGGGCATTGCTAACAAAATGGAGGCAGATCTGAATGCCAGTTTGCAGTTAGTTGTGGGGGGATTTCTCTCCACTGGATTCACCGCCGACACCCTAGCATGAATACATTTTTTATTTAATGAGGAAGACGACGACGAGGACGATCAACGGCACAAAATATGCCTAACAGCGCGCGAGAGCGAGAAAGAGAGAGAGAGAGAGAGAGAGAGAGAGAGATAGACTGCCTGAATGACTGAGCGCGTCCTCCATAGTTTGCGATGTCCTAAGAGTAATCTTGTGGTAATATCCTAATATCCTTTCAATTTTTAAGGGTAGTGTACTCCCCCATGGCTTGCGGACGGGAGGGGATTAGGGCCAAGCAATAATAAAAAAATAAAACCATCTCGAGATTAAAGTCGTTAAATTTCTAGAAAAAAATCGTTAAATTTCAAGAAAAAAGTTGAGATTAAACTCGTTAAATTTCAAGAATAAAGTCGTTATGTTTCGAGAAAAAAACAAGCTAAATTTCGAGAAAAAAGTCCAAATAAAATGTTGAGAATAAACTCATTAAATTACGAGAAAAAGTCGTTAAATTGCGGGAAAAAAATGCGCTGGGGAGTAGCGTATGATACGATTGACTGGGGTTGAGTCCATCTTTTGCAAAACTCGCTTTTCTTCCTTTTCTCATCACATCGGAAAAGTGGAAATCAATTTCTTAACGAGTGTTTAATAATAATGTATTAATTAGGGGTAGGCAGGCTATAAGGAGGGCTTTGTTGTCCCAATAAGGCAGCATCTATTTAATAATTTCAATAAATAAAATCCTTCCCAGCTAGCAATTTTTGGTTCCCAGAACGTTCCCGGAATGTTAGTTTTTGGTTCCCAGAACGTTCGTTTTTATGGTTTGCTTTTGGTTAGCCAGGAAAGCTTTCTTAACGTTCTCAGAACGTTAGTTTTTGGTTCCCATAACGTTATTCTAACGTTAATCTAACGTTCTGGGAACGTTAGTTTTTGGTTCCTATAACGTTATTCTAACGTTAATCTAACGTTCCCCTAACGTTAGTTTTTGGTTCCCAGAACGTTATTCTAACGTTAATCTAACATTCCTATAACGTTCCCCTAATGTTAGTTTTTGGTTCCCAGACTGTTATTATAACTTTCCCTTAACCTCTTTACTCCGATATGATCACCTGTGTACAGTGTACAGGTTGTGTACAGTTTGTGCAGCGGGACCTTCTTTTGATCCGTAAACAAAAACAACTCGCTTAACATCATGTTCTCTTCAGTTAGGCATTTTAAATTAGGGGTGCTCCGACTGATCGGCTACCGATCACTATCGGCCGATAATCGCTTTGGGATGTTTGATCGGCGGTCTCTCTAAAAAGGCCGATCTCAAGCTGATGACGCTGCCGTGCAAGGTTTGGCACGACATGCAGCAGCACCGTCTCAGTCTCTCTCTGGCGCGGGTGAAATAATTATAATGCTGAAGGTGAGGTACTCAGTCCAACTGCTCTGCTCGTGCACATCCCATCATCGGTTCTCTTTTAGCAGTTCAGCCAATGTACTGTTAGGAGTAACTGAATAACTCGGGATATTGGTTTGTTTCGCGTCAGAGGGAGTGTCAGGCATGTTTATAAACCGAATAACTTAAGTAATTTGTGGATTTGAGAACTTTTGAAAAGTGATTTCTTT
>NW_015554102.1:2413021-2413189 GCF_001515605.1 Sinocyclocheilus anshuiensis
CGAGACAAAAACATTAAAACCCATTACAAACGAGGCATTTGTTGCATCCAGTGTGGACATAAATACTGATTATAATGACTTATGTTACGCTGCGTAAACATAAAACCTTGTCTGCATTTGTGATCGGAGAAATGACAAACAACAAGCGCTACTCTACGCCGCTCAAAA
>NW_015554102.1:2413299-2416227 GCF_001515605.1 Sinocyclocheilus anshuiensis
AGAAAAGTAGTTTAAATGTTTTGCCACTTGCTTGAGCAACTTAATATATAAATCTAGAAGTAAATGCAAAAGTAAAAAAGCATTGAATAATGTGTTGCTTATATTTATTGTGTTTAAACATGTCTGTGAAAGACTGTTTTACTGTACTGTGTAAAAAAAGAACTGCAATACTGAAAAGCATTTTCAGTGACAATGTTTGGATTTGAAATCAAAATAACTCTACACTGCTCAAAACTCGCGTTTGAATCATCAGTGGCAAATCCTTTAAATATGAAAACGTACATACAGTCTATTTTCGCTTTCGCAACAAAACACACAGCGTCTTCACAACATGGCAGTGGCGGCAACAACAATAAAGTTACCCGTTCTTTCTTTGCGTGAACATTTGGGCGGCGTTATGCAAATCTTCCCACATTGTGATGTGGACATGTGGGGGCGTGTTTAAACGAGGTGTTTTAGGAGGGCGTGGACGAGTCTTAACTCATAAAGAATATCTCTTTGGGTTTGAGACTTTAGTCTTTGCAACTTTAGGGATCTTATCTATTCACGAACAGCTTGTAACACTCCTAAGAGAAAGGAAAACTTGAAATCGCATCATATGACCCCTTTAAATTCTGCGAGCGCGCGGCTCTCTGCGGAAGACAGGTGAAAGCGCATGCTGGAGAAGCGAGTGCAGATCAGAGGCGAGCAGTAAATGAAGATGAAACAAACCCACGAATTTATGATTTCTGTTATCACTCTACACTTAACCCTGGCTTAATATTATAATTTAAATCGTGTTTTGATTGATCTAATTTCTGTATTTTAATAAATGCATTAAACGAATTTCAGGGCTCTATATAGGTCATTACACATTAACATCTGCGATGTTTTCATTGGAAAGATAGTTTTACAGGGTTATAAAAATAACCTGAGAATAACCATAAGGGAACGTTCTGTATAAGTTACTTTTAGGTTATTTAAAAATAACCACCCTGCAACGTTCTGGGAACACCATTGGTTGCAAAATAATAACCTAAAAATAACCATTAGGGAACGTTCTCAATAAATAATTTTTAGGTTATTAAACAATAACCACCCTGCAACGTTCTGGGAATGTTATTTTATGGTTGCAAAAAAATAACCTAAAAATAACCATTAGGGAACGTTCTCTATAAGTTATTTTTTACGTTATTTAAAAATAACCACCATGCAACGTTCTGGGAACGTTATTTTATGGTTACAGAAAAATATAACCTAAATGTTATTCCCCTAACGTTAGTATTTGGTTCCCAAAAAAATTAACCAAACGGGAACCAAAACCTAACGTTAGGGGAACGTTCTGTGTTTGCTGGGTTGTTATTAAAATCAATGTTATTATTGCATCCTGTTAATGTACAACAATACTGAGGTGCAAATAGTATATGCCACTATTTATAAGCATAAATAGCATCTAATTAGCTACTATTTACACTTATTGCAAAGATCTGCTACTTTTACTTAACATAAATAGAATGGCTATTTTCTATGGTTTTACTAAAGAATAAAGAATATCTCTTTGGATTTGAGACTTTAGTCTTTGCAACTTTACAGATCTTCTTTATGCACCAAGAGCTTGTAACACTCCAAAGAGAAAGGAAAAATTTAAATTGCATCATATGACCCCTTTAACGTAAATAGAATGGCTAATTTCACTTAGTGTAAATATCACATAGGCCTATCTAAAATGCTGCTGTTGTCACTTACATATAACTATTTTCACTGTAAATAGCATCTGTCAGGGGTGTCCAAAGTCCGGGCGCAGGCCAAATGTGGATGAATTTCAAACGGCCTGCAGCTTGTCTATTAACGTAAGCCCACCAATCATAATTTACAAATCATGCTGTTTCACAATGTCAACACAAGGTGACAGCACTAAATTTTAGTCCAGATGTATCAGTAAAACGTGAGTGACAACAATTTGATAACTCATATGCGCTGTCATTTCTTTAGCGCACCGAAAGTGGAAGAGCGCTGCATGGATCATTATTAGCTCTGCCTAAAGACAGCGCAGCGCGAACTCAGAACAAATGCGTTACTCGCTGAAAGGTCTCGATCAGGCGACCACTAAACAGCGCTGTGAGAACCGTTTTAGTTTGAAGCAGAGCTCTCCGATACAAACCGCAGATGTCACAGTGTCAGTGATTTAAACTAGTTTAAAGGCAGATGAAACCGCGCTGCCATTCCCAACAACACTGACGCGGAAAACAGGAGAAACACTGTGACAACAATGTTAGAATACTTTTCAATCCACAAATTAATATTTACAATGGATTTACTGTAGTAACACTAAACCTACCTAATTAATACATTATTATTAAATACTCGTTAAGCAATTAATTTCCACTTTTCCGATGTGATATGTGATGAAAAAAGGAAGAAAAGCGAGTTTTGCAAAAAACAGACTCGAACCCAGTCGAGTAATGAGCGCGGGGCACAAAGTAACGCGGGGTAAATTGTAACACGTGGTTTAAATATTTCCACACATGCTAGCATAACCAAATTTACAGCATTTACTAGTTACCATATCAACATTATATAGAGAAAAAAGTGCACCAAAATTCAAGTTTTTTTTTGCTGAACATTTATTTTACCATAGTAAAATTATATTTCTGGCTTAAGTACATTTTTCATTTCAGTTTTTATTACTCATTTAAAATTAGACAAATCTGCTATTATTTTAATCTCCAATCTGTTATTTATCAGTTTAGATTATTTTTGAATGCTTCGCTAACTATCAGAAGACAGTAACCGGTTTTAAATTCCAGTTGCGCAGATGGGGCACGATGTAACACTGCGTTACAATGTGCCCTGCGACATTAGCGATGTAACTCACACTATATACTTTAATAAATTTTAATGATAAACGACGAGAAACAGGTGAATAAATACTGACAGTCAATGTTTAAT
>NW_015554102.1:2416359-2417411 GCF_001515605.1 Sinocyclocheilus anshuiensis
ACATTTTAAGCTGTCATATGGTCATGTTACAACGTGCCCCTCAGCTGTTACAATGTACCCCACCTATGGGGCATGTTATCACATTTCACTTCCAATTTTGAATTTTTTATGTAAATAAAGAAAAACGTATACACTGTAATTATGAAACAAAGCGACATATTTGTACTAGACAAGTGTGAGATAAAAAAAAAATTATACTCTGAACCCCATGTGGATTTACACAATTTGCGAAAGTCAAAAAGTGTTACTTTGTGCCCCGCTCTCCCCTATCATGCGCTACTCCCCAGTGCATTACTCTCCAGCCCACCCCACTGCAAACGCTGAATAACACCGTCCAACGAGATGAAATGAACATGACACGAGTGTTTATTCTCGACTTTTTTCCGCATGAAATCAAAATTGACTTTATTTACTTTACTAGCGCACATTGCTAGTCTTGATGTGAACAATTAATCCGCGCAAGTTAATCCACTGAAAAATCTAAATCTGAACATTTACTTCTGCTCTGGAATTGCATTCCTTCTCTGACGACGTTAGTTTGACGGCTTGGGCACAGATGCCTTGTCCAAATACCCACACTTGCGGACTTTGCACTTGACCACTTGACTATTTATATGACGTATTTGCTGTATTTGGCCCAAGTGTTCAAGTGAGGCTGAAGACCACAAATATGTGTCGAACTTTTCATTACCTGATGGGACACACTTGTAGTGTTGTAAAAATGCACGTGTTTACATAGCTTTATTTTAATTTTAATTATAAATAGTTTGCATTTTAAAATCAACTTCTAAATGTCTGTTCAGTAGTCCCTATAACATGACAATTTACATTTGTGGTGCTTCTAATTAAGTGATAAAAAGCAGTTGCAAATGTTGTACAAAATAAATATCACCACTTCTCATCTTTGCACCAATAAAATGTAAAAACACTGTTTTTCTACCAAATTATACGTAATATCTAATTATTATATTAATATTTAACTTGCATTGGAAAGGTTTCCGTGACCTCTCGCGAGATCTCGGCAAAAAGTCTCACGATTTATTTCCAGAACA
>NW_015554102.1:2417552-2439777 GCF_001515605.1 Sinocyclocheilus anshuiensis
CGCCATCTTGGCAGCGCGTCACCGCGCGTCACTCCCAGATAATCGAAAATGGCAAAGAGGCGGGAGCTGGTTGCTGAAACCATGCCCACCTAGCGCTACGGTGGTGACAGCAGCGGCAATCCACCCGTCACTCAAGTGGCCACGCCCTTAATTATGCAGAAATTTAAGGCTTAATATAATTTAAACGGATGAGTTATAAAAAAATTCACCCCCCTCACAGTTGTTATGAAGGGCAAAATTAGCTATATAGACCAAAATCATTTGGCAAAATCAGGCTGTAAACGTTTCTTTTCTGCTGTAAAGTTGGGCATTTTAACATGGGGAGTCTATGGGATTGACTCCCTTTTGCAGCCAGCCTCTAGCGGCCAGTTGACGAATTACAGTTTAAGTCACTTCCGTGTTGGCTTCAGGAGAGAGAGCGGGAGGTTGTCGCTTGGCTTGGGCTTTGTTTACCCCTCATGTAACTAGCTCCGCCCTTGCGCCATGGCTCGTGACCGGAAGAGAAGATGAGTGGTTTTGAGGGGGAGGGGAGGTTAACGTTTTTGATTAAAGATTATGAGGGCACATGAATTTAAAAAAAATAATGAAGTGCACAGATAAATTATTTATAATAAACATTACAGTATTCCATTAAAAAAATAAGAATTTTCAATTTTGATTTCATGCCGACTTTAATGCTGTTTCGCCAGCACGCCACTGCATAGAAACAGCGCTTGCTACCACAAACAGATAGAATATAATTTGTTATGGTACTGTGGAACTGCATAATGTATATGTTGAATGACCTAAGCCTTCTTAATATTAAAATTATTTATTGTTATTATATTAATGTTAATGTATTGTTTTTATAATTATATTTTGTTAGTATTTAAATTATATTAATTGTATAATATAATAATATATCGATTAATGATGTATTATTTCATTTTATCTTATTTTGATTTTCAAATTGGCATAGCGCGCTCCCGTGCTGCCAGGCCGGTTTCCATCAGCTGTCCGTCACTCTCTCTGTGCTTCCCGCCCACACACGTGCTCACCTCTGTGCTCTGATTGGATGAGCAGGAAGGCGATGAGCTCATATTGGTTAAAAATAGCTTCACGCGCTGGGGCTAAAAATAGGCGCATATATAAAGGCCGGCGTTTAAGCGAGGCTCGCTGCATTTACGCAGCAGTAGCAGGGGAGGATGAAACTCTCCGAGAGACAGAGGGAGAGGGCGAGAGAGAGAGATCGCGAAAGGGCGATCGCGAAAGGGCGGCGACCCCTTTCTCTCGGTCCCGCGTCACAGCGCAGTCTTTCACAAGAAAGACAGAAATGGCAAGTTGTTGAGTTTTTCAGCCAGCCCGGGTCTGAGTGTTGCCTGGGGGCTGCATGACTATTTCCTTCCTTCCTTCCTTCCTTCCTCAACAAGTCATGTTTTCCCCCCCTCTTCAGTTAAATAGAAGCCGGCTGTGTTATATTGCATAATATCCGAGAATTATCCACTACACTGTCATTAAACATATTGGTATCGATGGTTTGGAGAATTTCATCGTGCTGTTCTGAATCCCGGATTATCCAGTGGGTGGCAACTCGAAATAATTCCAGCTCCTCTTCGCTAAATTTTGAATCAGTAAACTCTCTCAACATTAGCTGGAGTGCAGAGGCGTAGTCATCAGCGTAAAAACAGAACATACTGTTCACTGACAAAAATGAAAGCAGGATTTCCACTTCTGTTAAAACTTTTTCCTTCCAGTCCTGTGAAGGAACTGTCTTGTCACCTATTAAGTCTTCATGACACCCTAAAGTTCATTTCACAGATAGGTTCTATGAACAGATGATGAAATGTCACCAATCTACATGTTGTTGGTGTGTAAATAGTGCTAAAATTCTGAAATATAAAAAATAGTGCCTGATTTTACACCAGGAACTGACTTGAGTTCTGTATCGTGTGTATGTGTACAATGTTTGGTGATCTCAACATTAATGAAACTGCATAAATATCTACTCCACTTGCTGAAAGGGAATAGTTTGGGCAAAAATTAAAACCGTATTTTACTCATCTTCATGTCATTTAAAATATGACTTTATTCTGTAAAACATAAATTTTGAACAATGCCCTGTACTCGGTTACATACAATAAAAGCATACAGTGACCATGAAAATGCACCATAAAAGAAGTCCATTCAACTTCTGTGTTAAATTTCCAGTCATACATTAGCTTGTGTGAGGAATGGACCAAAATGTCATCATTCACTAATAATCTATTAATATGATGAATTCTTTGAAAATGGGCACCTGTATACCTACATAGAATTTCTTCAAAGGTATAATATTCCAATAATCCCCAAAGAATATTGTATAGTGTTTGATGCTATACCATCCAGATTAAAATGTCTGTTTAAAGGAAATGTGAATAAGGAGACTGTGAGTCAGACCTGATGTTGCAATTAATAGAGTTACTATTAATGATAGAAAATTGAATAATTACTCTATCAGGAAGTTACTATTTAGATACAGAATACAGCCCAATATCTTCTAAAACATACTGGCATTCTAAATTTGAGTGCATTGACTGGAAATATGCATGGTTGCTGCCTAAAAAATATTGCATAATAAGGTGAGAGAAGTACATTTTAAAATACTCCATCTGGTGTACCCTGTTAAAACTCTTTTTCTTAGATTTCGTACTGATGTAGATGTTATATGTGATTTCTGTGGGACTGAGAAAGAAAATGTTGTGCACTTATTTTTTAACTGCATTTATAGCTAAATGTTTTGGATAGATTTGGAATGTTTCCTTTGTAAATGCCTAGGCATGAAGGTTTACTTTTCTGACAAATATGTATTTTTTTATTTTAATAGACAAAGATTACCACCAAATGTGGCCTTTATTGTTAATCTTTGTTTGATTATGGGGAAATACCATATACATAAACAGAAATGGGCTAATGGAAAACCCAACACTTTGTTATTTCAGATAGATATGAAAAATTATATTGAGTTACTACTTGGGTTGAAAAACAGTAAAACAAGACACACTAGGCCTCTTTGTGACGCTTTTATGTTATTTATACGATGATCTCATACCTGAATTGATGCAATTCACCTTTGTTATTAAGGCATTTAAAGCTTCTAGATTTCATAACTAAAATGTTATGTTGTAATATAATGTACTAAAATATTACATTTACTATAGTTTTATATGTATATACTTTAATTATTTGTGATTGACAGTTAACAGAAATATAACAGTTTGCTACTACCAGTAGCAGTTTGTTAGGAAGAATACTATGCTTTAGCAGAAATGCATAGGGAGTAAGTGTGCAGTCTATTGATGTCTCTGATTAACATGTTTTTATTTCATGAAAAAAAGACACTTTTAAAAACACTTTATGAATAGCAGGTCTGTAATGAGTAAATAACAGAAGTGTATTGTTTTGGTGAACTACTTACAAAAAGGAAGCAGAAACAAAATGGTATTTTTTCCTGTTTGCATCATTTACATTCTGCTAGTTTGTGAAGGTTTACACATTAACATGATCATTCTCTCTCTCTCTCTCACACACACACACACACACACACACACACACACACACACACACACACAGAGTTGCTCCTTATAGAACATCTTTTATTACACAAGATTACCAAGTCTAGTTTACAAATACGATTTCCAGTCCTGAATGTGTGTACATACAAATACACACGTTCATATGTACAGGTATGTATACATATCAACCCCCCACCCACCCCATGCCCCTTTTTTGCTTTAAAACAGCTATTTTGTACTTTTGTTCTAAAATCCCAATCTTGCCCTGATCTAAAAGAAAACCTTAAAATGATTCATACATACAGAAACAATCAAGTTCAGCCCTGTTTCATGTTGCAGAAAAAAAGCCCAGCACATGAGGGATGGGCTGAAGTATTGATTGGCAGCTCACAGGATCACACCTTTCCAATCAGCCCACAGGGTCACATAACAGCATTTGGCAGATGGGCAAGCTTGAATGATACCACAAAATCAGATAAAGCATCAAAAAAGTCCCATTTGTCCAAGTTCTCTTAAATACTGATAAACATCTCCATGACTAAAAATAAGACCAAAAGGGGAAAAAAGAGACAAAACAAAGCTTTTTTTCTGGGATCTCTTTCTCAAAAGCATTTGGCCAATGTGGGGGGGGGGGGTTATGCGCCGCTCTAGTGGCCATTTCAAACACCTCCCGAACGCCATCTTTTGTTTTGGCTGAGCACTCCATGTAACCAAATGCACCAATTCGATTGGCCATGTCTCTTCCTTCCTCTGCCTTAACAGGCTCCTATTGGACAGTCAACAAAATATGCTGTCAGTACACATTATTTGTGTCTTGATACTCTACGTTTATTGAAACAAGAAAAACTTAACAACCAATTATCTTAAAAACGTCCAGTTGAAGAGTACAGTAATGTATTTTCTGTGCAAGTACTCTGTATATGTTTACCTGCTTCATCTTAGTCAGCTCCCTGCGTGTGTGTTCATCATTCCGCAAGTCCTTTTTGTTGCCGACGAGGATGATGGGAACGTTTGGACAAAAGTGCTTCACCTCAGGTGTCCACTTCTCTGGAATATTCTCTACACAGATGTCAGAGATCAAAGGTCAATACTGGAGTTTTAACACCGACCGGAGGTAAGTTTCATTAGAAAAAGGAAAGATAATGTAATTACAACATGCGCATGTGAGAAAGGTACACAAAACAATAGACCAAAGGGAGTATCCTTACCTAAACTGTCAGGACTGTCAACAGAGAAGCACATAAGAATGACATCAGTGTCTGGGTACGAAAGAGGGCGGAGCCTATCGTAGTCCTCCTGTCCTGCGGTATCCCAGAGAGCAAGTTCCACCTATTGGATAAAGAGACACACTGAGCTCAAACGCACATTCAGAACATCCCAAACCATTAAAATGGACTTCCACCACAAAAAGGACAGATGGAGGTGCCATCAGCATGTTAAGCTAAATAAGGAAAGTGAATCAGGTCAATATTTTCACATTAAAGCCACTTCCAAGAGCTCCAACTGACAGGCAAGGACTTACTTAGCCTATTAAACTGGGTTTTAGGGTTTACATGTGAACACATGGTCCTCCAATAGCTAATAATTTGACTTTAAATGAGCCAAACTTTATTGCGCATCTTAATTTAACAAGTCATTGTTTTATAATCAGCATAAAATCACCTCAGTGAGTGACACAATTAGAAACAGCAGGAACAATGATATTTATGCACATTGTATTTCTCAAGTGTGTTGTGCTCACCTGTTTGCTGTCAACCTCAATGTCGGCGACATAGTTCTCAAACACCGTGGGGACATAGACTTCAGGAAACTGGTCTTTACTGAACACGATAAGCAAACAGGTTTTACCGCACGCTCCATCTCCTACAATCACCAGCTTCTTGCGAATCGCTGCCATACCTACAAAAGACATACACATACACAGTTAAACACTGCAGCACTGCGCTACCAGTCACCTTTGCAGCAGCAACCGGAATAATTGCCATGGCTATATAATGTTGGGATACTTCATTTTTCAATGTCACTTCCTGCAAAATACAAACTCTAATATGAATGGAGCCATTCGTGGTAGTCCTCTACCATTATAAAGTACTGTAAATACACACCAAACCATCCCTTAGGCCCAGTAATCAAAGCCACACAGGGTTCAGAGTCCTCAGTTGACTCATCACAGCCAACGGTGACATCCGACAAGCCTTCAACAGAGCAATTTCAACATGACCACAGCAGAACCAACCCATCCGATCGCATCAACATGACACAGCACTTCATTTTCTGATCCAGAACAGCCGTTTAAATAGAGGCAGATCTGGAAGTGTCTGTTAACTGGGCCAGATGTCTTTGAAGTGCAAGCTGCATCCCAGTGGCCAAGATAAAGCTGGCAGCTACAGAACAGAGCCCACATTACTGATGAACAGGCCCGTGGCGATGAGAGTGGCTCTGATGGACAGTAGATTAAACACTGACACACACACACAGAGCAGCAAAGCTAAAGATCAAAGTCTGAAAACCAGCAGAAGAGACAAAGCCTCGGCACTAAAGATCAACTAGTGGTTCTATCTTCCATATATCCCACTATATTAAAACGTACATTCATGTGGGAGATTTTCACCCCAGCTTCAACATGTCTAGCTAAAACGAAACACAATATGCATTATAATGAGTTGCTGTGCAGGCTGAGGGCCTGGGGAACACCTGAAGATGAATCTGATGTTTACCAGCACCTCCTAATCTAATATTCTCATATCCACATGGATGTCAAACAGTCAAAATTCATCGGGTTGCATGTGGGCACATGACTTCTGGGACCTCCTGATAACTGCGTGGCAACAGTAAGGTTTGTGAATTATTCAAAGTGATACAGATTAGACTGGATGGCACCTGTAGGTTTAATGAACCTTCATTAATGAAACAAGAACTTTCTGTATAAAATGTAAAACCACTTGACAATGTACATTCATAAACTGATTTATGAAAGATTTGCTCTAAAATGTCTCCCACTCATGCTGTCATGGAAATTGTAAATAAGACCCAATGGGAGTTTCAAACCACTGTATGGGATTATAGACCCATATTAATAGGAACATTAATCGCAATGACTTCTATCGGTCACTCAAGACTTTTGTTACAATATCATAGCTAACAGAAAAAATGAAGAAATTTGTCATTTTGTTCGATTGCCTGTACTGTTGTTTTCAATTAAAAAAATGTTTGTATGACATATAATACATAATTATATCTCACTTGAACACAACTAAATACTGTTTAAAGCTACACTACAATAAAACACTACATTTTTTAAGACTGAACTCAAGCAAATTATGGGAAAGGACCAGAATAAAGATATAAAGTTATTTGTGTTACCAAACAAAACAATGCCAAAGATTATCTCAGAAAAACTTATACATTTCAAATGTTCAAGAATACGACAAATCACAAAGGTTAGTAAAATTATAATCTTAAATTTTTGCATTAATCAGTTTATGAATCCTCTGCTTATTTTAGATTACTAATCTTATTTATTTAAACAAATGTTAAAAATCACTCAAGAACAATGTCAGTTATGGGTAAATAAAATCAATAATCCTCCAGTTACGTCTAAATCTGAGATTATGCGTGTCTGGGTCGAGTTTTAGCTCACCGCTTTAAATCAACAAAGACAAACAGCTTCCACCGCATATATATAACTGTTACCGGTAATATCGAATATATTCACGAAGAAACACTTGTGTGTGAACTTTACAGCTTTCACCACACATTGTAAAGTTCGTTATTATGTCTAAATACCTGGATATATCTTTAAACGGGTTTTTAAATCTGGACGCCGAGGGTAAACTGCTTTTCCCGGCCGGCGGTTGCTCGCGGAAGCGGCGAATGGTCAGTCGCTGAGCTCTTCCCTTTCCACTGTATCAAAAAAGTAGTTTTAAAACAACCAGTCCGCAGAGAATTGAGCTTATAAAGTTTATAATAGCTGCATAAATACAAAGACGAGAAGAAAAAGTAACCTTACTTGCAGTTTAGATGGCTAGCCGTTTTGTTTTATATCAACGGTGGAGCTCCGTCGCCTCTTCTAGCCGATACAATAAACCGTTGGCGAGCACGCGCAGAGCGCGGGCATTCAGAAGGGGGAAGGGATTGCGTGCACGAGCTCGAGCCACGCCTGCGCGAACACGTTGAAGAGAGTTTATTTGGCGGTGGATGAATGAGTCATTATGAGAGACGGACCACCCTAACAAGGCCGTTTTGTGTTATATATGAAGTTAAAAACTAAAAATGCGTGTCGTTCATGGAGCAAAAGGGGACTCTATCTAACCAACGTACAACGTTTTCCAGTTTAAAACAACCCCTAACTGTATAAGCATACCGTTGAATAAAGTTTCTTTGGAAAAGAAAACTCTAAAAATCAAAATATATTGCTTGAAATGTAATCAGCATCAAATGTGATGATGCTCAGTAGACTTGTTTTAGGAAGCAACAATTAAGAGATAGCGTGTAGAACCCGATACGAAACTGAGCATAGGACTTCCCTCAAGCTGAATGAGTTTGAATAAGAACAGACGATGATAATGCGTGTTTGATGCGCCATCTATCGGCAACTGTGCCTCATTACAAGGTCTCTAGTCTACAAACAAACCCACCGGATATAAGAATATTTAACTCAATAATTAAATTTTTCATTATTTACTTACCATCATGTTGTTCCAAACCTGTACGAGTTTCTGTGGAACACAAAAAAATCAGAACGACTGCCTCAGTCACTATCCACTTTTATTGCACTTTTTGTTTCATATAACAAAAGCGAATGGTGACTGAGACTGTCTTTTGCCTAACATCTCATTGTGTGCTGCAGTTAGTCATATGGCTGAGTGGTTCAGGGTGAGTAAATGACAGAATTGCCATTTTGGGGAGATGGTCCTCACTGCAGAATTGCAAGATCCAGGGGGCGAGGTTGGATCCAGATCCAACCCCTCCCACCTTACATATACCTAAACCTACCCGTCTCCACCCCGATTCCTAAACCCACCCATCTCCACCCCTAAACCTACCATTCTCCACCCCCTAGATGTGGATCCAACCCCGCCCCCTGAATCTTTGTTCTGCAGTGAGGGGCTACTGATTTTGGGGGAGGTGGGGGATATATTGTGGCTAGTTCCACTTCTTATCAAAGCCCTGGCACTAAAGATCAACTAGTGGTTTTATCATCCATGTAGGAGATTTTCACCCCAACTTCAACATGTCAACCTAAATCAAAAACACCTGGGTAACACACCTGAAGATGAATATGTTTATCAGCACCTCCTAAACTAATATTCTCATATCCTCATGGAAGTCATGAAAGTTTTGGGCTCAACGAACCTTCATTAATGAAACAAGAACTTTCTGTATAAAACGTCTGTAAAACCACTTAAGACTGTCTTTTGCCTAACATGGTAAAGCTCATGCAGAGCCTTTGTTAATTTAAATTTGTTATTTTCATACAATACATTTATACAATAGTGTTTTTTCTTTCCATTTTTAAATTCATCAAAGAATCCTGTAAAAAATGTACCAGTTTCCACAAAAAATATTAATCAGCACAACTGTTTTTAAAATTGGCAATAATAAAAAAAAATATTATCAAGCAGCAAAAAATTAGCATATTAGAATGATTTCTGAAGGATCATGTGACACTGAAGACTCAATAACTGCAGAAAATTCAGCTTTCCCATCAGAGGAATGAATTATAAGTATATTAAAATATAAAAGTTATTTTGAACAATATTACTGTTTTTACTGTATTTTGGATTAATTAAATGCAGCCTTGCTGAGCATAAGACTTCTATCAAAAACAAAAATCCTACAGACTCCAATGAATGGTATATACAGTATCTCACAGAAGTGAGTACACCACTCACATTTTTGTAAATATTTTATTATATCTTTTCATGTGACAACACTGAAGAAATGACACTTTGCTACAATGTAAAGTAGTGAGTGTACAGCTTGTATAACAATGTAAATTTGCTGTCCCCTCAACAGACCATACGCCGCACACTGCATCAAATTGGCCTGCATGGCAGTCGTCCCAGAAGGAAGTCTCTTCTAAAGATGACGCACAAGAAAGCCCGTAAACAGTTTACTGAAGACAAGCAGACTAAGGACATGGATTACTGGAACCATGTCCTGTGGTCTGATGAGACCAAGATAAACTTATTTGGTTCAGATGGTGTCAAGCGTGTGTGGCGGCAACCAGGTGAGGAGTACAAAGACAAGTGTGTCTTGCCTACAGTCAAGCATGGTGGTGGGAGTGTCATGGTCTGGGTCTGCATGAGTGCTGCCGGTACTGGGGAGCTACAGTTCATTGAGGGAACCATGAATGCCAACATGTACTGTGACATACTGAAGCAGAGCATGCTCCCCTCCCTTCGGAGACTGGGACATGGGACTTCCAGGCACTTGCGTTTTAGGGGTAAAACACGGGGACTTCCAACATGATAACGACCCCAAACACACCTGAGGGTAAAGGTGATGGATTGGCCAAGCATGTCTCCAGACCTAAACCCTATTGAGCATCTGTGGGGCATCCTCAAACGGAAGGTGGAGGAGCACAAGGTCTCTAACATCCACCAGCTCCGTGATGTCGTCATGGAGGAGTCGAAGAGGACTCCAGTGGCAACCTGTGAAGCTCTGGTGAACTCCATGCCCAAGAGGGTTAAGGCAGTGCTGGAAAATAATGGTGGTCACACAAAATATTGACACTTTGGGCCCAATTTGGACATTTTCATTTAGGGGTGTACTCACTTTTGTGGCCAGCGGTTTAGACATTAATGACTGTGTGTCGAGTTATTTTGAGGGGACAGCAAATTTACACTGTTATACAAGCTGTACACTCTTGTATAACATTTCTTCAGTGTTGTCACATGAAAAGATATAATAAAATATTTACAAAAATGTGAGGGGTGTACTCACTTCTGTGAGATACTGTACATGCACACAGATATAAACACTAACTAATAAAATGAATAACAAAGCACTGATCAATTGTTTTGAATCAATAAGGTCCTCTGGGACAGGTGTGCTCTTCATTCAGTCTTTATTATAGATGGAGAGAGATCAGAAAATTAGGCTGAAACCTGAATCAGAGAATAAGTCTGCGAGAGAAGCATCAAGGCTGACACCTATAGGAACCATGAGAAAACAAATCAACAATTACTAGTAAAACCCCAAAGAAAAAGTGTTACAAATATTAGTGTAAATTTCAGGAAACCTAATCAAAAATTGTAACATTAAATGAAACTCAAGCCACATTGTGTAAACAATCTGTGTTTTATAAAAACAGGTCCATTATGCAAGCTCATAATTTAGAGTGCAACACTCTTATCAAAGCCAACACATATAGACAGATCATTAAAGTACAGATGAGGAAAAGGGTACAACGGGGGACAGAATCAGATTCTGTATTGCTATTATCATTTCAAACTATTCTGAACAAAAATATCTTTGAAGTGACCGTATCCGACTCTCTCCTCACTGTGCCTCCACCTATGAAATCATCATGACTGAAAACAGGAAATCAAAGGGCCACATCCTTATCAATGAGAGCAGAACCTTAAATTAGATATCACGCATTCTTCGAAAAGTCCCAAATTTTGCAAAAACATTCATCTTTAGCAATCCTGCCCTTGAAGTTCCAGACATTCTTTTGATGCCGTTACATCAGTAAACAGCAAAAAAGTTCCATCTTCTGCCCAATAAATATGAGGAATCTTGCCTTTTTTCTGATACTATGCCAAAAAAATAAAACAAAATAAAAAAAAAAAGAGGCAACCCATAAACATTTGCAGAGTCTGCCATACATTTAAAAACTGAATCCCATAAACCATTAGAGCATTTATTCAAAAGGATACTTCCCAAAAACCTGACACAAGAGGCAAGAGGGAGAGAAGATATTCTTGTTTTTACAAAGCAGAAGTACTGGAGCACTGCAGATGCTATGAAACCGACTAGTCCAGGGTTTTTTTTGTACAGCTGAAAAACTGAGTATGGATGTCTTTGTCATTTAGTTTAGGTAATGTGTTCATTTAGTGGCAACTATGTAAAACATTACCAAGATAATGCGTGTGTGTTTGTGCGAGATGTCTCCAGTAGCGTTTGTGATTGTAAGGATAAACTGAACTCTGCAGGACAAAAACAAGGATTGTGTGCGTGTCTTTTCGTGTTAGGAATGGATCGGAGCATCTTCAAAACTTATGATGCTGGACTCCTGTTGTCCCGTAGGATTTTGTGTGGTGCTGGGTGCTGGTGGCAAAGTCTCTCGGCTTGAAAGGAGAGGAGTGTCTGTTCGCACCTCCTCATCTTCATCCTCCTCCTCATCGTCTTCCATGCTGGGCCAAGCCGACTGGTCTTCCACACGCTTCAGACGCTCATTCAAAGCTTTCAAAGCAAGTTGCCTGTGGGCAAACACAAAAAAATGAACTGATGCTGCTATTCGCCAATAAACAGACATGGATACATCAAAACTGAGAACAATCAGACTGGTCGCTGTCAAATTGACTTACTTTATTAGCTCTAGAAATGCACAATATGTCGGTACCATATTGGTCCTTGGTCGATATTAGAGATTTGTTTTAAATGTATTCAACAATTAATTAAATAAAGTTGAAATTAAAATATAAATATTAGATGAAAAACAAACTTTAGAAGTACTAAAATAACTAAAACTGAAATAAAAACAAATGAAACACAATAGATACAGTAAAAAATAATAGAAATGACAAATACATTTAGCAAAATTAGTAAAACACAAAATAAAATATTTATATTCTTAGTAATTTGTTACATGCTTTAATTTTTATATTTTCAGTTTTCATATAATGTAACGGATGCATCTATGCACTATACAAATATTAAAATAACTAGGTAAAATAAAAAAATAACCATATTTTTCATACTGTACATTAAAAAGTTGTACTAATTCCTAAACCCATTTGTAACATTTAAACAATTAATTTTAATTTCTAATTAGAAGAAATAGTATATAAATGTTAATATAAACCATATCATGAAAATAAATATCAGCCACTCTTAATTAAATTAACGTACCTCCGCCTTTCTGCATCTTGTGGGTCTGTGCCTGGTAGGCTGATGGTGATGGAGGATGGAGCCCCGACATCATATCGCTTCACCATCTTACGACAAACTTTTATCTTCACAAGGGCAGCGTGCACAAGCCCAGCTGCAAAGCCAACAGCCGGCTGGAGTGCCTCTGGGAAGAAGGAGGCGAAGGCAAAGTGGTCTGACATGTCTCCACGCCCCCTAGAGTGCCTCTGGTAGAAGCGCAGGTAAACCCACCCGGACAGAGTGCCGTACCCGCATGCTGCTAGTGGAGCTGAAGTGTCCAGCAGTCCTGCAAGCCGCAGGACGGCTATTGCTAGTAAAGCTAGCGCCGGGGCGGCTTTCAAACGTACTTGAGGAACTCGAAGCACTGTTGTGTCTCCCGCAGTCTGCTTCAGTGCTACAAGAATGCCCCCCAGAAAAGCGGGTGCACCATACACCCGCACAGCAAACAGGTAGTCCAGGTCAAAGGTGGCAGCGTAGGTGAGAAGATAAGAGAGTCCAGACAGGAGACCGGCTGCTACGTTTACCACAGCGAAGAAGATCAGCAGCTCCAGCGCTCCCCATAATGGCTCCAAAAGCCGTCCAGCAACCATCACAGTAGCAATGTTCACCGCCACGCCGAGAATGTGTTGCTCCACCACTGCATGGGTCAGAAGCGTCCAAATCCAGAAGTTTGGTGGGAAAAGGAAGCCAGGTGTGACGCCAAGCAGGTAAGGGGTGTTAGCAGCCCAGGAGAGCAGGTACATCAGGATCACTGTGGCACATATGGACTTGACCACCACGCTCGTGCTTGCGAGTGCACTCAAAAAGTGCTGCCGTGCCACTGGCAGGTAACGGTTCATCCTGCCGGATTCGAGTCCTCAGTTGTAAACGCTTCGGAAATGGCAAGCCTAAGAAATCAGCAGCTTATGTCAAATATGACGGACACAACCAGGAGATGAAACCCAGACATTAACATGCAAGCAGTGTGACCTCGTCAACAGAGGTTCTGCAACAGAAGCAACTTTGGGATGGTGTCTTGAGATGAAGATTGTGGAGAGAAAATGACAGTACTACCTCACAGTGGTTTTACAGGTGATTGCAACACTTGTGGTGAGATAAGTAGATCTTATCCTCCCTCAAAGAACGAAGAACTGTTGCTTTAAATAATATTGTTACCTAGTAAATAATACAAATAATCTGATCTTCCAGTATGCGTACAAAATACTTTTAAATACTAAAGCTTTAGTCAAGGTAACGTAAACTTTCTTGCTGAATAAGTAGTTGACCTTACTGACAAAACATTATTTTGACTATCTACCTGCTCAGGTCTTCCTGTTTCTGCGTTGTTAATATATAATTCATCACTTATGCGTTTCTATCAGGGTCACCTGAGCTACTCTACCTGTTTATCGACACCGTCTGCTAACACTCCATAAACCTTACCTCCTCGATTTGTTTTAACACATTTTCATGTCAGTTTGACAGTTTAATGTCGTTTGGTCTTAGTTCAGGCACTTGCCGTTTGTTTTAGGGGTAAAACACGCGAAGAAAGGCGAGCTATGAACAGCTTTCTCTCCGGTGGCATGTCCTCTCAGACCGGCCTGGAGTCGCAGTTCAGTCCGGGGATTTCCTCTCACAACAGGCCTCCAGGTAGCAGGTTTGAAGCCAGTAAGCGTGAATCCGCGTCAAGCGTCCCGGATTTTCTTTTTAATATCCTAACGTCGACATTTCTTCTGAATAAACCTTGTGTTTTGTTGTTTGAGAATGTGGCGTTTCCTGCAAACAGCCACAAAGCACAAACATCAGATTTGCAAACGTCACCGTTCAGCTTTGCGACTAGGCGTGTCGTTTACGGCACTGTGGGGCTAAGACTGCTGGGAAATGTAGTTTTTTCCCCCATGAACGCGAAGGCATGTCGTTTTTTTAAACAGCTGCTTTCACCTGATTACTATTAGTGTTTATTTTTATGCTACCAGCAGTATGGTTTTTAATACTAGAAATAAAATAGTGATTGGTAGCTACAAGTTGATACAAATGGGCTAATTGTTCTTTTACTGCTAGTCACTATTCCATTAGAGACAAATAATTTTCCCATTGTTCCTGTGTGACGTTTACCAGTGTTGGGTGAATTCTCGTGGGTGAAATTCAGTCATTAACCCAGTGAGATCAGGAATTTCGTGGAAGACCTGAAGATTTTCCCACGCAGATTTCGCAATATATTCAAGGTCACGCGGATTGAAAGTGACTTCTGTGGTGAGAAATTATTATTTTTAAATTTGAATTTACTAGTACGATAACACAATATTACCATGCAGGTCTATTCTTTAGTTACCAGTAACTATTCAATTATTCCTAATAGCCACTTGCTTCTAAAAACAGAAACTGATTCCAGTGATTAAAATAGCAATATAGGCCTAATCATTTAACAATGCTAGTAGCAAAGAAAAACAACACACTAATATCGAATGAACAAGTACTAGTAATTAAACGAATATTATGGAGTAAATATTAGTCTCTAGTCTAATTCGTCAAAATAATTAGTTACTACTGAAATTGAAAAAGATACTAATCACTATTGGATAACGTAACTGAAAAAGAAATATTAGTTTTAAACAATAAATGTCAAATACCTGTAAAATGACAGACAAAGCAAATGCATTGTCTATCTAATCCACTAGATGGCTGACAAAAGTCATCTCACACTGGCTTCTTTGAGCCCAGTCGTGATGTAGCCTATCTCAGTGATCACAGATATCTTGCATTCTGTCAGAGTCTGAAGGTTATGCAGTTATACAGAGGGTGTGACCTCAGTTGTGATGAACACCATGTAGCCTACAAAAAGGTCTCGGCTGCTCCTTCACTTGTTCTCACCTGTAGATCTGGGGTCTCGCATACCCGCTGGGATGCTGACAGGTGTTGTTGCGCATATTGTGTCCTCACAGAGCAGACAGTGATATTTAAGCCAGCAAGAATAACATGTTCTCACCCTCTCACGCAAAAAACTATTCATGACGTCAACAAAGATTTAGCTCTTCCACAAATTCAGTAGGCCTATGGTTTTACACTCTAAAAAATGCTGGGTTAAATATAACCCAGCGCTGGGTTATATTTAAGCCAGCATTTTTTAGAGTGTAATTTTAATTTAATTTAATTTTTAATTGACCTATCATGCCAAAGACTTTGACTTTCCAACTACTGAGCTAATGTTTTTTTCTATCCTCCAATCCTAAATCATTAATTTTTACATTTTTATTAAGACAGTTTACTGTGTTTGTGGGGAACATCTGGTATCCAAAATGTTTTACTGTCAAAGGATCGTTCGGACCTAAAACCTAAATGCTTACACTAATGCAGTTAGGGATTTTTTGGATATTTCCCAAACCTAAACCTAACAGAAATCTTAATTTGGATTTTAATATAATTATTTAGTATCATAAAGCCATTTTCAGACCACTGACTGCTGGGCTGGCCATAAAGTTGAAATAAAAATAAATGGTGAAAAAAAACTCCAAAAAAAAGTTAGAAATGGTAAAAATTCAAATCAATTAAGTTTAAGCTATAGCACTAAAATTAATAAAACTGAAATAAAAAGCAAAATAGACATAATTTACTAAAATATTTAATCAATTATTACAATTTAAACTGAATTTAAATTAAAACAGAAAATATAAAAATAAAAGTTAAATCAAAATATAAATACGATAATTGTATAAATAATTATTAACACTGAGCTGATCTTAAAATCAATCTATTTTTCATACTGTATATTATAATGCTGTGACTAAATTAACTCACAGCATTTTCTTTTTTATATTTATATATTTATTTTGAAGAAATAACTAATTTTAATATCAGACAACATCATTCAAGATGAGATCATTTGGACCCCACAATGTATGTAAAACCCAAACACACACAAGTCAGTGATATTTTCTATTTCCTAAACCTAACCCTAGCAGAATCCTTAATTTAGATTTTCATTACATCATTATTTAGTATGTTCATAAAGCCAATTTCCTTATGAAGAACACTGGCTGCTGCCCAACTCCCATACACACACACACACTGAATACTAAGCAGGACCTTTCTGCAAATTCAATACGTCACATTTATAGGAAAAGGAAGGTTGTGACCCTCTAACAGCACTCTTTCATTTTTATTGCATTATGAAGGAGCTCTGTCTCCTGTCTCACTTGCCTCCAGTGCCACATTTAGCCAGCACACCTAAGCATGACGAATCAACACCTGGTGAAAACACTTGGTTAGGAGACACAAATGCATGTCATGCATTTCAATGTGAGAGAAGGACTCAAGGAGAAAAGTAAAAGAAAGATAATGAGGAGGGCAGAGATCATTGTCACTGAAAATTGCTGTCTGTCCTAGACTTTGAATATACACTCACATGCAAACGCAAACACATGCGGAAACACTCACACTATCTATCCACTCCAATTCTCAGTCCCAGATTACACGGCATCTTTTCATCTTTCATTCAGCATTCATCACACAACTCATCTGTTGTCCTTATCACTCGTTAGCTGCCGTCAGTCTGCTGCTCTTTGCTCCATCTTCTTTAACCATTTCTGTCAAAAACTCTGTGGTACACTCTTAAAATAAATGGTTCTATCACCCGCTTCATATATGGAACCCCAAAATGGTTCTATATAAAACCATTTGAATGGGTTCATTAAAAAGAACCCCAAATGGTTCTTTGAATCCAAGTTAGATGGTTCTTTTTAGAACCATTTAAGGGTTCTTTATTATTAAAAGTTATTTATTATTTAATAAGAAAATATAACCAATCCAGAAAATTCAAAGTTTAAATTTATTCAATTATACATTTATTCAATTTATTATACAAAAATAGTGTCATATTTAAAATTGCACCTCTGTATATTCTGTATTAGACTGCAAAACTTTAAATTATTTTACATTTAAAATGTTTAATTACATTCAACCATTTAGTTTTCATTATTTCACGTCAGCATTTTCACTTTTTAATAAACATACATAAGCTTGTTTAAGTACTCTATGTACATATACAGTACTTAACTTATACATGTATCTCTGAAATGAGGAAAAACAAATCAATGCAGATAAAAATGCTTATAATTATTGTGTAATCTTTAGTTTACACTTCAGTCATAAAACATGAATTATAGAACCATTTTAATAAAAAAGGTTCTTTGCTCTCCAAGGGTTCTACATAGAACCATTTTTTTGGTAAAAGGTTCTATTGGCCAAGTACAGAACCCCAGGGTTCTATATAGAACCTCAAGGAACCCTTTTTTTTAAGAGTGTACGCCACAGAAAAAAATGTTACAATTTGAGTGAACTACCCCTTTAATGTCTTCTTATAGCATAAAATGGAATCTTCATCACTGATAACATGTGATGTGCACTAGATCAGAACGGTGCTGTGGGCTTGTGTCATTTTTTTGTTTTTACCAGGCCTTTTGATGCCGCTAGACCAGACAAGACCAGGCATTCCCAATTAAAGCCTCTGGTCTGCTGGCATACTTATTCACAGTCACTGTTCATGGAATGTGATCATCAATTACAGAGACTGTGAGAAAGAGAGAGTGGACATAACCTAGGAATTGAAACTGCTGAACAGCAAAAAGCACGGTTCCAGTGTGATCAAAGCAAAATCAATATACCCGGATGAGATTTATCATTAAATTAAATTGATACACAAGAAGTTTGATCAATTAACAAACAATGAATGCAAGCACTTCTGCTTTATAGCAGCACAGTATGTGTCTGTCTGCTACAAGTTCACTAAAATTAAGATGACTTTCACTGTCTCCAACTGTCGTGTCTCCCATCTGGACTTTTATGTTTAGTTTACATTTTGTCCTGTTTTGTTCGTTTCCTTTTTCTAGATTTGTAGTTCTTTTGGTTCCCATCGTTTCTCCCTGATGATTCACACCTGTGTCTATTTAGTGTTGTTATCCCCTGTGTATTTAAGCACTTGTGTCTGTCTGTGTTTATTGCCAGGTTTTGTCCTGCCTAGGCTGTTATGTTGGTGTGTTTACTTGTTTTATTTATTACTTCCTGGAGTTCTCTATAGTATCTCTTACTTTGTTTATCAGTTCTTTAATGTCTTAAATAAACCTGATTTGTGTTTGGATCCAGCTGTTCATCGTCTTTGAGTTCGAGCAGCGCTACACTGACATTTGTGTATAATTGTCGCATTTTGGAACTTTTAAATTGGTCATTAAACAGCCTTCTGCTTATTCAACATGGCAAAAAGAATGAATAATGAAGGTATGAATATATCCACGCAAAACAAATAATCACCAATATGTTTGAAAGTAAAACAGTAGATTTAAGCCCTATAGGGCTCATCAATATGTTCTAATTATAAAATTATTTTTAATAATTCTTATTCTTAATCTTTAGTCTGTCATTGTTAAATGTTAAGTTTTATATGACTTCTTTATTTTATTTATTTATTTTTATTGTTGTTAAATTTGTCAATTGCCACTTTCTTGGTTTACTCTGCACTGCACATTTTTATTTTACTCCAGTTTTATTTATTTTTCATTTTGCAATAATATATTGTTTATGCATCTTTGATGTATTTATAATATATAATTAATTATAATATAATTACATCTCATATGCACGCAGTACAGTACAGTACAAATGTACAGGCAGGGCAAGAAATCACACTAAAACCCCTCATATGATTGTAAAGCACTTTGGCGTGTACAATGAAAGCGCTATATAAATGAATCATTCATTCATAAAAATGAGAGTGAAAGCAGAACAGAGAGACAGGGAAAGGGGGAAAGAAAGAGAAACAAAAAGAAAATGAAAAAAGACAGACAGAAGTTCTTTTGTTAAAAGTCAAACAAAAAATGCAGAGATGAGAGTGAGCTTTAATGAGGAGCTCACACACACATCTTGTTATTTTGTTTTCATGGTTCATTTATTATTCTCTGTCTGTTTATTGCATCAATGAGGTATTGGAAAGAACCTAAAGCACACAACGTTTTTGATCTCAGGTTCATTAGAGGGTTTTCTGAACACGTCTTTCGTCATCTTTTAGATGACACAACTAGATGCAGATGATACTGACTTATCTGTCCTCTGTGTAGATGACAAATCATATTTCACCTGTTTGATATATATGTATAGTATCTTCAATAATAATACTAGCCCAATTAATTTTATGGATGTATAAGCAGGAATTATTACAAATAAAAGTATGATGAAAGTATGATGAAAAACTTTTCTTGCGTGGCCAGTGAAGTAGGCTAAAGAAATGAGAGAGAGATCAGGAAAAACAAACCCCCTGATTTCATTTTTTAATTCCCTGATTTCTTTCAAAACTGTCAAAGCATTACTCAACAAAACCATATCATCAGAAAAACCCCACAGTCAAAAGCACTTGGAACATTCTGCGTTTGTTCTTTTGAGACAGTCGTGGTGATAGCAGCAGGCAATCAAGACCAGCTCTCTGTAAAAACCACATCAGACGGCAACGGTTTCTACTTCCATTCAGCAGAGAAACTCTTGTCAATAAAAACCATCTTGACACTTTCAGAGAACAAATTGTTCAGGGACACAAAGAAAATCATTTAAAGATATAAAATGCAACTGAAGTTCTGCCAAAGTATGTGGTCAAAACATTATCAAAGCATCTTGAGATTTTAGAAAATTGCAAATGTTCCTAAATGTTCCTGAAGTGTAGCACTTGAATTATGGGAAACAATTAAATAAATGTATGAAATAGAAATTTTAATATGAAAAGTACTATAATTCAATATATTATATTATATTATATTATATTATATTATATTATATTATATTTACTAACAGGGAAAATTCAGATAGGAAAAGGTCTAACCATGAGCAAGCTCCATCTTCTGGCTCTTCATGGTTAATTTTAGGAAACGGTTCCAGATCAATTCTCATTTCAAAATGCTAATGCAGTTCTTGTTTCAGAATTCCATTCCATTATGTCAATTTTTTTAACCTGGATTAAGTTCAGATCAGTACTGGAGTATTGAACGTCTGCTATTTTAAAGCCTGTGGATCTGATGATCTCTTGGATGTGCCTGGCACAGGTTCTAGATGAAATTAATAGATGAGGTAGATGGCATCAGAGTACTTGAGAAATGTGGGCAAAAATTTTTTTCTGTGTAAACAACATCCATCTTGTCTCTGTGGCATAATGGCTGTGCTGACCAGCTGGCCTAACAAGTTGCCAAAAAGCACATTTTTCATTTATTCATTTAGACTACTTATTTCTGGTTTTCAGTTGAGGAGATTGCTGTTCTGTTCTTTCGGAGCAGATGATGGACCACCATACTGTAACAGAAACCCTACATTAATTTTCCTCTAAATGTTCCTCCAACACCTGCAGTGGAACGTGACACAAAATTGTACATCAGGAAGATATGCATGTATGTCAAAGCCTAACAATGAATCGTCTCCCCCTGTGCGTGACATAAGTGAGAATACTGTTGTATTGTTAGCTTCTACATGAGGTGGTTGATAATTGAAAAACAAAACATGCTGTTTCCTTTCTTCTGAAAACAAAAGACAATTTTCAGGATGATTAACTAATCTAGACTCAGAATCGCATCTAATACAGGCCAAAGTATGGGACTATAATGTCAGTAAAATAGAAATTTATAATTCAATATATTTTATTATAATAAATTATATATATTCAAATTTTTATAATTACATTTTACTTTTTATAATTTTGCTTTATAATTTTATATACTTTACTTTTATAGACTGCTTTAGCAATTTTGTGTCAGATGCAACTAGTGCTGATGAACATTGGAAAACATTGGCTAACATTCACAAAATGAAAGTTAAAAGAAGCTCTCTCTCTCTCTCTCTCTCTCTCTCTCTCTCTCTCTCTACCGTTAAGTAACTTGTGCATTGTTTTACTTACGGTTCGGTTCGATACGATACAGTATTGTCACGGTTCGGTACATTTTCAATACAATAAAAAGAAAGAAATGCATGAGAAATTTCCTTGATTTTTACAAATTTTTAATCATGATTTGTTATAGGTGATTTGTTTTGCCCTGTTTGAATCAGTTGGACATGCCTGCCTAAATGCTGCGGGGATAGTTTGTATAGAGTGTTTGTCTCCTTGTTTCCGTCTAGTTCCATAATTCTGATATCGATAGGAACAATATTTTAAAAAGCCTCAAACTGCCAAGAATGCCCACAACAGATGTCTGTACCTACAAACTTCTGAAAAATGAATTTTAAACCTCCTCCTATAAAACTATATAATATTTTAGGGAAAAAAAACTGCACAAATAAATGAATGTTCACCTTTTATTTGTATTTAGCCTTCATACAAACAAAAGAAAATGTAGAAAATGTTTCAAATAAATGTAAAATACTCTCAGGCTCACCTTAATAATATTCATATATTTAACTTTAATAACTTTAAAAGGCTGATTATTCTTATAGATTGAAAGAAAAGTGCTTCAGCCAGGATAAAGAATATGAAAAGTGCTCAGAGTTGCTGCAGAAAACAAAAACAAATGGAGAGCAACAACAACAACATGTTTCTAGAGATGGTCTCATTCTCTGCCAGCAGGAGGGCGCTTCTGGAGCGGTAGTAACAGTGGTTT
>NW_015554102.1:2440329-2441312 GCF_001515605.1 Sinocyclocheilus anshuiensis
CTCTCTCTCTCTCTCTCTCGTTCTCTCTCTCCTAATATATATATATATATATATATATATATTAGGGGTGTAACTGTTCACAAAATTCACGGTTCAGTTCGATACGATACAGTGGTGTCACGGTTCGGTACATTTTCAATACAGCAAAAAGAAAGAAATGCCAGAGAAATTTCCTTGATTTTTAACATTTTTTAATCATGATTTGTTACGGTGATTTGTTTTGCCCTGTTTGAATCAGTTGGAAATGCCTGCCTTAATGCTGCGGGGATAGTTTGTAGAGTGTGTTTATCTCCTTATTTTCGTCTCGTTCCATAATTCTGATATCGATAGGAACAATATTTTTAAAAGCCTCAAACTGCCAAGAATAACCACAACAGATGTCTGTACCTACAAACTTCTGAAAAATGAATTTTAAACCTCCTCCTATAAAACTATATAATATTTTAGGGAAAAAAAACTGCACAAATAAATGAATGTTCACCTTTTATTTGTATTTAGCCTTCATACAAACAAAAGAAAATGTTAAATCACTGTCAAATAAATGTAAAATACTCTCAGGCTCACCTTAATAATATTCATATATTTAACTTTAAACTATAACATAGGCTGATTATTCTTATAGATTGAAAGAAAAGTGCTTCAGCCAGGATAAAGAATATGAAAAGTGCTCAGAGTTGCTGCAGAAAACAAAAACAGAGAGAGCAACAACAGAAACATGTTTCTGGAGACGGGCTCATCCTCTGCCAGCAGGAGGCGCTTCTGGAGCGGTAGTAACAGTGGTTTCTCCAGTAACGGCTGTACACAAAGCAGTGCTGCGCTCATGAACGCTGCTTTATCAGATAAAATGAAAATGCCAAGACAGTTGCTTCCCTTCAAAGACATTCATATAAAACACCTGCACTGCGTTTTGATTTTGAAACGTGCAGTGCTCATGTTTATTCAACGAAGTCAAACGCCACAAATAAATCAATGTATGGGAAACA
>NW_015554102.1:2441733-2443913 GCF_001515605.1 Sinocyclocheilus anshuiensis
GAGGATTTCGTCCATGTTGGGGGAGGAGCGCTCGCCTGTGACAGAACCCGGAGACAAAAACAAGGAAAAAAGGTGAGGTGAAGAAGATCGCTTGTTGGTGATTCTTCACTGATTCGCCCGCATTCTCCACCAGTGTAACGGGGTGAAGAATCACACGACAAGTAATCTCAATCAATACCCCGGAGGGTGGATTTATTGGGGTGATGGGTGCTAGGGAGAAAGGTCCAGGTAGGTGCTCCGGTGCCGTGAGTGCTCTTTCCCGTCTTCCCAGTGCAGGGGGTCCGTGCAGTGCTCCTGTGGGGCTGGTCGGTCACACGCTGCTGTCTGTGGGAGAAATGAGAGGGCGAGTTAGTGGTCAGTCTCATGGAGAAGTCTCCCAGATGGCAGGCTTATGTGGCCGCCGCCTGATGAGCTGCAGCTGTGACCGATCAGCCTGTGATGAGGACGACCAGGTGTTCCTTGCTTGTTTCCAGGGTGACGCTGATGAAGCTTCGGGACGCTCGTCACAATATATATATATATTAGGGGTGTAACGGTTCACAAAATTCACGGTTCGGTTCGATATGATGCAGTGGTGTCACGGTTCGGTACGTTTTCAATACAGCAAAAAGAAAGAAATGCCAGAGAAATTTCCTTGATTTTTACAAATTTTTAATCATGATTTGTTACGGTGATTTGTTTTCCCCTGTTTGAATCAGTTGGAAATGCCTGCCTAAATGCTGCGGGGATAGTTTGTAGAGTGTGTTTATCTCCTTGTTTTCGTCTAGTTCCATAATTCTGATATCGATAGGAACAATATTTTAAAAAGCTAAATGACTAAATATACAGTAAATGAATTTGCCAAGTCTATGAAACCTCCTCCTATAAAACTATATAATATTTTAGAAATAATAATGGTACAAATAAATTAATGTTCACCTTTTATTTGTATTTAGCCTTCATGCAAACAAGAAATGTGAAATCACTGTCAAATAAGCATAAGACTCTCAGACTCACCTTATTAATGTAAATATTATCTCTAACTTTAAACTATAACATATGCTGATTATTCTTATAGATTGAAACAAAAGTGCTTCAGCCAGGATAAAGAATATGAAAAGTGCTCAGAGTTGCAGCAGAAAACAAAAACAAAGAGTGAGCAACAACAAAAACATGTTTCTGGAGACGGGCTCATTATCTGCCAGCAGGAGGCGCTTCTGGAGCGGTAGTAACAGTGGTTTCCTCGGTAACAGCTGTACACAAAGCAGCGCTGCGCTCATGAACGCTGCTTTATCAGATAAAATGAAAATGCCAAGACAGTTGCTTCCCTTCAAAGACATTCATATAAAACACCTGCACTGCGTTTTGATTTTGAAACGTGCAGTGCTCATGTTTATTCAACGAAGTCAAACGCCACAAATAAATCAATGTATGGGAAACAAACAAATCAAAATATCGGAAATGTGTTTAAAAATCATATAACCGTTATTGAAAAAAATTATATTGCCATATATATTGATATAAAATTATTGTCCAGCCCTAGTTACTAGCCATATTGCAACAAACGATCTAGTCCAGCCTATGCCTGACTGGAGCAGTGTGTTTTTATTTGGGGGCTGTTACGTCGTTTGGGCTGCCTTGTTGAGCGCAGTGGCACTGAGAACATTAGATTTCACACACTTTATTTTATTTTCCAAATGTAATAGTCAAGTCAAGTCACCTTTATTTATATAGCGCTTTTAACAATACAGATTGTGTCAAAGCAACTGAACAGCATTAATTAGGAAAATAGTGTCAATAATGCAAAATGACAATAGTAAACACAAATCATCCAGCTCAGTTCAGTTTAATTAGTGTCTGTGCAATCAAGTCGACGATATTGCTGGAAATTAAGTGTCCCCAACTAAGCAAGCCAGAGGCGACAGCGGCAAGGAACCAAAACTCCATCGGTGACAGATTGGAGAAAAAACCTTGGGAGAAACCAGGCTCAGTCGGGGGGCCAGTTCTCCTCTGACCAGACGAACCAGCAGTACGGAAAAATCAAAAAATCAATTATAAAACAGACGATGAACACTATTAACAGCAATTATTATATGATGCAATCAAACTTATAGAACTTATAGCTAGTTCTGTATGTTGTTTCAGGGTTGGCATCATCTGATAAAATAGTTATTGTGAATAGTTGAATAGTTGAGGTCTGA
>NW_015554102.1:2447273-2447433 GCF_001515605.1 Sinocyclocheilus anshuiensis
CTAATAGCGGACTAATAGGATTAGTCCAACGAATCGTTCGGTTTGTAATGCGTAGGCTACCGAACCGAAACCCTCGTACCGAACGATACGTGTATCGTTACACCCCTAATATATATATATATATATATATATATATATATATATAATATATAAATATACA
>NW_015554102.1:2451162-2463218 GCF_001515605.1 Sinocyclocheilus anshuiensis
ATATATATATATATATATATATATATATATATATACATTATATAAATATATATATGAGTCTATATGTCTGCATGGGATCATGTGTCTTTCAAAACTGCGTGCTGCTGTGTCAGATGCACAAACTTTGCTCTTTCACCCTAAAGCTTGCCATATCATCTCATCTTCCAGCCCTCCCTCCCTCAATCCATCTGCCCATCCTTGCTTCTCCCTGTTATTCACGGCTTCATGCAGTCATTCTGGTTACCCTGGAGTTACAGTAGGCTACCTTATTTTCACCTACTGACTTTGAGAATAAATTTAAACAGTGCAATAGCAGACACACACATATGCTGCGACCAGTCTTAGTTTGCAAAAGAAACACATTGCTTTTACATGAACTGTGGCTAAAATATTACGTCACTGGTTTTATATTGCTTTTATACAACAGTTCCATAAGCAAAAACATTTGGTAACTTACATTTTAGATGCAGTATTGCCAGTTACTTGGTCTATTTGTGTTCTGCCAAGAAACTGAGGAAGCTGTTTCTGAATGAATCAGTCGAGTGAATGATTCAGTGACTCACTCATGGCAGTGATTTGTTCTTTCCTAAATGAAGTAGTGTGTTTGAACGGTTTGAACGGTTCGAGTTGGTTGAGTAAATGAGTCAATGTCCTACTCAAACGTTCATTTGTTGCCACCTGCTGGTCTATAAATGTAACCTGCAAAATAAGTTGTTTAATACTTTGTAAATTCCTCTCCCCTTGTCTGTCTGGAACACGCAAACATGCAAACAGTCCCATGCTGTAAGCACTCTTGGAACAGCCAATCAGATTAGAGAAATGGAGGTACCTGTTGAATAATGTTAAATATCTTACTTTGCTTGTTAGACTTGTGGATGTAGGAGATCATTCTGGTTGATTAGACATTCAGATGTTTACTTCACTGTAACTCTTTAATAGTGTTTTGATTAAATTAATTAGTGGAATGATCTGAAACTAGTGACAGGGATTAGATTTGAAAAAACAAATACAGATATGTTTTGATAGTGTTCGTTGAGATATCCTTGGCTCATTCCAGGCCTAATCCTGAAAGTTTTGCTCATCTGTATGCATGTTTATGAAGGATTATGAAGTTATGATATAATATGCATAATTTCCCAGTACAAAATCTCCCTATCTAAAGCACCTCATCGTAGGTTGCTGTTTTTTGCTGTAATCTCCACCGCAGTTCAGATTCTATTAAAAATGCATGGGATGCATTGAGACGGATTGCTTTGAAGCATGTCTTGGATGTCGGATCAAAAGAACCCTGGCACAATTTTTGGATTGTCTTGATGAACAATGTTTTTTTTCGGAAGCTAATCGCATCACGGAAGATTTTGCAAGCAGCAGGGTGTGTGCCTGTCTGGTGGTTGAAATACATAGTGAAATATGGTGAGCAAATTAAATGAGTTGTTGTATTCAAAGCTTATATTCAACTTTTTGAGTTTTGTTTTGTTTTGTTTTTACAACTGAGCAAAAAGCAGTCTGAAAATGTATACGAGTTGTCAAATATATGATTCAAAGAACTGAAAAGAAAAGTGACAAAATTCAACTTTACACTTTGTTTTCTTGTTGTTTAGCAGGAGGTTGATCCAGAAGATTTTTGGAAAGCTATGACATCATGGCCTGTGGCCAGAAGAAAATGCCATCGCAGACGTTCTTCTTTAAAAGCAAGTGAAAGGTTGGCACCAACAGCCTTGTGGGCAGCTCGCCGTTGCTCTACTTGTGTCCCAAGTACAAATCCCGGCTTGAGGACCTTTCCCAATCCCACCCCCTCTCTTCCACTTCATTTCCTGTTTCATCTACACTGTCCTATAACAATAATGGCAAAAAAAAGCCAAAAATTAATCTTTAAAAAAAGCAAGAGAAAGAAGAGACAATTAGTGAATGATTGGATCAAAAGACATTATCATACATACCAATCTCACTTTAATAGCATGAGGAGGAGGAAAAAAATGTGAGAAAAATGTGTCTTTGAGGAAATGTGAGGAAAATGTGTCTGTTTCAGTGAAGTACCAAAAAAATCAGACAGAGACAGAGAGAGAAAGTGTCTAGCCATAAAATGGGAGTGGGGAGAAGGGTCAAAAACAAGGGGACAGGGAAAATACACAAGAAGAGCAAAGCGAGAGAGAGAGAGAAGGAGAGGGATGGGGAGAAAAAGCGAGAGGACCAGTAGCAGAGAGTGTGTGCTTTCTAAGCAACATCAGACGTCTGTACTGTGGCTTTCTGACTCTGAGTCTGTTTGGATTATATCAGTCCTTCACATCAAGAATCAGTTGTAGAGTTGCTCACTGTCAAAGCGGACTGACCACCATTCGCCTGCTCATCCTCCGGCACCAAACACCAGAGCTTAGGCTCTCTTAATTTGAGGATATTCCTCTTTTATGTCTTTCAGTGTCTCTCTGTCATGATCTGTCCTTCATTCTGTTTGTGTGTGTGAGTTTTGCCACACTTTGGATTCTACCTGGACTCCATGTGGGTAGTCAAGCACACACTCTCCCCTGGAAGGTAAGCTCTGTCTGGGGTTTATGATTGAGTGGAAATATAGGATTGCCTAAACTAGGCATCGCCGCACTGGGCACACTGTTATGCTGTGGCAAGTATTTAGGGGTGATTGTTATGTATGAGCTTTTTGAAAGGAATATTTGATGGTTTTGTGATAAATGTGTTTCTGAATCCAAATATCTTATTGAATGTAAATATATTTTATTGCTGGTTATTATGTTGTTTGCCCTTGACAGAAAAAAAAACATGTATTTCACCTTTGCTGTACATTAGTAAGGCTTAGTTTGAGGTATTCTGTGAATTAAACTGGTTTCTGTTAATGCTGAGGTTTTGATGATGGAAACACCTTTTTTTTTTCATTTTAACACATAGTCAAAGCATAACTGGTCTAAGGAGGCTGTGAATCAGTCTACCAGATAAACTGGCATGTTGATACCTTGCTGAAAAATCATGTTACAAATACACTTAAACGGGTCATATGATGCGATTTCAATTTTTCCTTTCTCTTTGGAGTGTTACAAGCTCTTGGTGCATAAAGAAGATCTGTAAAGTTGCAAAGACTAAAGTCTCAAATCCAAAGAGATATTCTTTATAAAAGTTAAGAGTCAGCCACACCTACCTAAAACGGCTCGTTCTAACACGCCCCCACATACCTACGTCACTATCTGGGAAGATTTGCATAACGCAGCCCAAATGTTCACGCAAAGAAAGAAGGCGTAACTTTTATTCTCGCTGTAGTATTGTTGTTGCCGCCGCCATGTCGTAAAGACGCTGTGTGCTTCGTTGTGAAAGCGAAACTACTTTGTTTGGCCTTCAAAAAGAGGACGATATCGCTTCGTCATGCCTAGAGCTGATCCGTGCTGGTCACTGAGGAAATATTACAACTTCTCGCTGTCGATCGCCGGATCGGCTTTCACCGTGGGTCGTCACATGTGGTTGCCGCAGCCCTCACGGTATGGTAACGGGTGTAACATTTCCATCACACGCTTGAGGTATTCGGCCAATCACAACGCACTGGATAGCTGGCCAATCAGAGCACACCTCACTTTTTCAGACTGATGAGCTTTGTAAAAATCGACGCGTTTCAGAAAGGCGGGGCATAGAGGAGAAACTATAATGTACAGTATGTGGAAAATAATGTGTTTTTTTAACCTTAAACCGCATAAACACATTTCATTACACCAAATACACAAAATAATGTTCTTTTTAGCAGCATCATATGACCCCTTTAACATGTTTAATTGCATATGGTCATATAATTATAAACATATAACATTTTTCATATTTAATATTGTTTATAAATATGAAATAACATTATTAATAATATTTTATAATTATATTATAAAATAATTTTATAATACTATTTTTGAAAAAACTAAAATAAGAAAATAATTATATTCTATAGTATCCCAATCTATTGCGGCACATATTGTTGGCTCCTTTATGATAAATTCAAAAACTGCTTTTATTTTTCATCATTTGTACATTACATTGAATGTACTGTATAAATGTAATGTAAATGTAGACCAACCAGAGGAAACGTGTCTTTCAAAGGCACAAAATTTAAGAGAGAATATATAGACTCCCTCAGAAAAAAAGTTAAAAAACTGTCAGAGGGACGGTACTTTTACAGAAGGTGCATAAGTACCATTTAGGTGACAGCTTTTGTACTTTTTTTTCTGAGAGTGTAGAAGTGTGCTTTGTCTTTTTATGGAGAAAGCCACATCACCACATTTGTGTGGTAGACTGGTAGTGGTCAGTGTTGCAAAACTAAAAGCTCTGAAAGTGTGAGAATATGAGGAAACTTTAACAAGGGATGAATGAAGGGAAAAAGAAATTGATCAAAAACACAAGCTACGTATTTTATTATATTGTTGTTCTTATTAAGAGAAGTGACCCTGCTTATGAGTATACCATCATCTAAAAAAAATTATGTTGCTCTTTTCAACTCAAAAAAGGATAGGAAATGTCAGGAGAGGTTAAGCGAAGAGAGGTGGGGAGCATTAACAATTATCAAGAAAATGTTGGCAATTGTAGCAGTCTGGCTTTGAGTTAATAAATGACATGGCAGCAGGAGATGTTGTGCATTTTTACAGAAATGGAATCTAGGAGTGTGTTTAGGGTTTAAAGGCAGTCGGCAGGGTTAATTCAAAATAAGCTGTCTGCTTTAATACATCAAGGACCCTGGCCAGCGAGAAAGAAAATGTATACGGTAAAAATGATGAGACAAAAATGGTTGAAAGCAAAATCCAGCTGGGCTTTTAGTCTAGAGGCTTTCCTAGGTCAAATGAATCCAAACCAAAATGGCCTGTTGTCTGGGGCTTTGCACCAGAGAAATGAATGAAAACAGATTAGGGAGAAAATGAGGTTGAGGCTTATTTAAAACATGTTCTTCTCACTCTTAAAAGGTTCTTCATTGGCATCTATGGTTCCATGAAGAACCTTTAACATCCATAAAATCATTCCATTACACAAAAGGTTATTTACTGAAATACTGAACACTGAATTTTTTTAAACAATAAAAATAACAGCAACAGCTACTATATTATGATTATATTAGCCACAAAGAATTAGTGTATTACAACCAAATAATAATTTAGTTTATAATTGTATAAAGTAGTTGTACAAAGTAGTACAATTATCATGTGTCACACATAGAGTGATGGTATAAAAGACACCCGCTAAAAGATAATAAAAATCACATAAAAAAAAATCAATTGTTCATAGAGCCCAAATCAAGAAGTTTACCAGCCCGGTCTGTCTCACTGACCATGCACAGTATGAATGAACACACAGCTGACCTGTCAAACTGTTCAACCAGAACCAAATAACTGGCTGATTAATACTGGCAATTTGCCCGCTACAGTGAAAGGTCTCAATTCAGCCAAATGTTAATTGATTGAAGTGTTGAACACTTGACAGATCTGTCAGAATTAGAAGAGCGACAAGTATATCAAGAAGAGACAGAGAGAGGAGGAAACAGACAAATTCATCGCAAGCACCTCATCAAATTGAGGTGTCATTTTTTCAACTTTTCCAGGAAAAACATGAATTAGAATGTGAGACATCTCAGAGGAACTTTTAGTAGCAAACTCTTTAAGAAGATTGTAACTCAGACCTATTCAAAGCTTGAGTAGAACAATGAAAAATTTTTTGCTAAAGACATGGACATTCTGGTATATAATATCTGATGTTATTATAAAAAGTGATACAAGTTCACAATCTAAAGCCAATGCATCTGAGAACAGTCAGAGATGCATTTGTTCTGTCTGAAACTGTATCTGACACATTCTATTTCTTCCCCACAGATGGGCAATGTGTCAAAAACTGCCCTGTTTGTATCCACAATCTCCAGACAGCATGACATCCTCATGGGATCACTTTATTCAGTGTTCTGTGAGTCCACAACCGCCGTAACATTCTGCTGTCTTCTATATCTTCAAATGTGGTTTATTCAGAGCACGACAACACTCGACATCCCAATGACTTTGCATACCTTTATTCTTTATGAATAATTCAGAGGTGAAATGGTTCACCTGTAATTAACCTCCTTCTGCCGCTTACCCTGCCTGTGGTCAAATTGTCCTGCGGATGATCACATTTATATTCTAAAATCTATTTTCCTGATATGGCCACAGATATAATTACTTTGGGAAAGAGAATGGGGTGACTTTTGTGATTTTACATGCAAGTGATAAATACTCTGATAAAGTACAGATTTTTTTTGAAAAAATAATATTTGTCCACCATTTTTAGGTGTAATTTCGTTTTTTTTTTCTTGAGACCACTTGGTATGGATGTGTGCGATTGTTCTGGTCTGCTCACTATTAACGTTTCTTTAGAAGTGAGACCTTTAATTATGCCTCTGATGCAGCAGACAAATTGCATGGATTATTGAAGCTCATGGGTTGATCCAACTTCAGTCTGTTCAAAGAAATAAGGATCATTGTTATTCTAGACTACTTGAGACACCATACCTAGCAGGGTTTGCTTAGTATTTCCAAGCTCTAGGATCAAATGGTGTCTTTATGTGACAGGATTGTCAGCTATGGGATGGAGATGTCACACTGACAGGGGCACATTTTCAGTACAGCTTTACAAATTTAGTAGCTACTTTGATGAAAAGATGGGAGTGGATATATCTCGTTTTCTCACCCAGGTGTCTTGTCGCTCCTGGGAAATGGCATGCTGTTGTTTGTAGCCTACCGTAAGAGGTCATCTCTGAAGCCGCAGAGTTTTTCGTCGTGAACTTGTCTGTGAGTGATCTAGGGATGACCCTGTCTCTGTTTCCTCTGGCCATCCCATCAGCTCTAGCACACAGGTGAGATCCTGTTTCACACTGTCTGTCACTCTAACCAACAAAAGAGAGAGAGAGAGAGAGAGAGAGAGACTTCACAATATTACAATTTATGTTTCTGTAAAATATCAGAAATGACAATTATAAAAGTGTTAATATATAAGTGCGCTCTAGCCCTATTTCACATTGTAGGGTTGAAACACTTTATTCAAAAATAAAGGTTCAAAAGTGTTGCACTGTTATTCAGCACTTATGTTTTCAATGTGCATTTTATAATTTAGTGTTTTCTAGGTTTATTAATTATGTCTCAAAGTTCCATTTTTGATGTTTTTGATGCCAGATAAATGCTGAAATTACAGAATTAAAAAAATATATTTATACAAAAAGATATTGTTACCTTAATTACTAGGTTAATGTAGTTAGCTAATCTTTGTTAGTAGCTTGTGGTATAACTAGCTTAGCAAGCTACAATTTCAAAGCCTCTCCCTACAAATGCCTGATACTGATTGATGTATTTTTCAGTAAAGTATCATGGTTCTAAAGTAAAAAAGAAAGAAAAAAAAAGAAAAGGGGTGTTTCAGAGTTCAGCAAAACAGTAAGATGATCTCTCTTTTTTCTCTGTAGGTGGTTGTTTGGGGAGGTAGCATGTCTGTGCTATGCTGTGTGCGGGGTTTTATTTGGCTTATGCAGCCTAACAAACCTGACTGCTTTGTCATCAGTATGCTGTCTCAAAGTATGCGTCCCAAATTACGGTATGATGCTCTTTTGTCATCCTTTAACCAAACTATTATTTTACAAACCATTACAAAGTGTTACTGTTTACTATTTCCTATTTTAAATATAAGTATGGTATAATGATGAGTCTCTGTCTCTTAGTAAAACACCACCTTCCAAATAACATGAATAAACACTGTGATTTTGTCACTCATATTTTTGTTTTGTTGGCTTATGTGAGAAATATTTTACATATATATAACATTATAAGGAATTCTGAAGACAAAAAAAAACAAAAACTTAAAGACTTCCTAGATAAAGTTTTCCACTGACGTAAAAGTCAGTAAAAACAAATGTCTTTTTCTTTAATTTTATATCTTAAATTTGACTTCACTTTAAACAATGTTGCAACTCTGAATAAAATTATAGACCCACTTCTGAGTAACTCTATTTACTTGTCAAAGACTAATTTTAGTTTGGTGAATGTTCATTTTGGTTCCTGCATCTAATTCCTAGATTACTAGGCCTTGACATGGTAAATATGCATTTCTAGGCTACTTCTAGATTAAAATATTTACAATTAACATAGTCTAAAATGATACTGTTCTCTTGAATGTGAGTTTTTTGGGATCAAGTCTCATCTCATACAGTGGACTCAGGTCTGAGTGTTTTGGACTGCTAGCGCCGTGTTCTGAAAACTGCCACATTCAGTTCACTGTGAAATAAAAAGGCCCTCTGGCTTAAATACGCAAGAAACAGAGTTTAAAACAAATGGAAAGAGACACAAAAATAAAGAAAGATGAAAAAGATAAGAGAGGACACATGGAACAAAACAGAACATGTAGAGAAAATTAGACAAAATAGGAGAGACAAAGTGGCGAAAAATGAACCAAAGAAAGAGAGAAGAAGTGCAGATAATGAGCACACATTTAAGGGGTTGCTGGAGCTTGAAACACCAGGTCATTTCTTCCTTCCGTCTCTGTTTATTACTATTAAATAATTCCAACTGTTCAGACCTGTGTCAGGAGAATCATACAGGCAGACCAATTAGTCACCTTGACCAGTCAGATAATTTTTTCGTAAAAATATTTTTCATGCAGTCCTTGTTTCCACAGGTAACAAATTCTCATCCAGGCATGCTTGTGTGATGGTGGTTGGAGTTTGGTGCTACGCCTCTGTCTTTGCTGTGGGACCTTTGGCCCGCTGGGGGAGTTTTGGACCAGAACCATACGGAACCGCCTGCTGCATAAACTGGTATGACCACAAACATTTTTAGCATTAATATATGAAATGTACGCAAACAGATTCTGCAATCATGCTTTTTCCACATTCTATGTTCCAAGGTACACTCCATCCCATGATGCCCTTGCCATGTCTTACATCACCAGTCTCTTCATCTTTTGTTATGTTGTTCCCTGTACCATCATCATCCTCTCTTACACCTTCATCCTGCTCACAGTGAGGGGGTCTCACCAAGCCGTTCAACAGCACGTCTCACCACAAACCAAAGTAGCCAACGCACACGCTCTTATTGTCAAGGTAAGTAAGCTTTATGGGTTCATTGTTGTTTTTTTGTGTGTTTACAGTGACCTTTATATAGCTAAAGATATGTTGCTTTTAATACAACTCAACGCCTGGGACATAAAAGTCTACAAAAACACATGTGGCATCCATACTATCACACTGTGCAAATATACCATATTTTATTGCCCTGTGGCGCAGACAGCACGAACGTGATGCTATTGCTGAGTATGTACTTAACGTCCCTTAAAACGTAATGTTGATTACCCATCCTCTGTCCTCTGGACAAGGGCTGGCTGTACCTTTGGCTGTCCCAGCCTTATTTTTCAATACTGTGTCATGAAGTCCTGGTATACTGTACCCTTGTGTAACTGCTCTGTTGAATATGATGGTGCTGAATGTTGATTACTGAGGCACTCAAATGTCCCCTCTAAACATATGTGTACATTGCATACATTTACAAACATTTGTAATCTGGGTCATCAACAGACACACATAATATATGCAGTAATGCTGATAATAAAAGAATATAGCAGCTTGCATAGTACCCTACAGTTGAGAGCTTTGGGAGAATATTTTCTTTTTTTTCTTTTTTTCAGGATTATTCTTTCATAATAGAACATTCAAAGGATCCGCATTTTTTTTAAATAGAAATATTTTGTAACATAATAAATGTGACAAATGTTCATGACATCAAATGTATTTACTGCAAGAAAATGACTTTCTTACTTAGTATTTTCATCTTGTTTTCCATTACAAATATCTAAACAATCTTAAATCAAGGTGCATTTAGGAGAGGAGAAGTCTAAGTAATGTTTTTTTGGAAAATTAAAGCAAAAGAAAATTTTTTTGTTTGTTTTTTTTTGTCAATCTTGTTTTTCCCCTTGAATTATTTTTTATTTTTTATCTTGTTTTAAGTGTACACTCAGTTAATAATTTTTCATAAAACAAAACTTAATATCTTAAGTCATTTTGCTTCTCAAGTAAATTAATCTTGTTTAAAGAATGTTAAGATATTTGTACTGGAAAACAAGACAAAAATACTGAGTAAGAAAATTAATTTTAGCAGTGTCACTTTTGATCAATTTAATGCATTCTTCTTGAAGTAGTGTGTATGTGTGTGAGAATATGGGTTACAGAGGTCAAAATATGATCTTAAAAACAAATAATTTCATCTAATTGCATGACGACTAAGAGTATGTGGTGCGTTTTCTTTTAGCTGTCAGTGGCTGTGTGTATTGGCTTCCTTACGGCTTGGAGCCCGTATGCCATTGTTGCCATGTGGGCTGCGTTCAGTGCCAATGAGCAGGTCCCACCCACCGCCTTTGCACTGGCAGCCATCCTGGTCAAATCTTCCACCATTTACAACCCCATGGTTTATCTTCTGTTCAAACCCAACTTTCGCAAATCACTGAGTAAGGATACTCAAACCATCCGCCACAGGATTTGTTTGAGCCATAGTAAACCCAGTCCCACACCAGGAGTAAAGGACCGGCAGGTGCAGAACTTTCAGCAGTGCAACAATACGGATGCCAGCACCTCCACACCCTTTTCCAGTGGACAGGCAGAGAGTTATGGGGCATGTCATGTCTATGCAGAAGCAGAGCCACGTCTTCAACAAATAAGTCCCCAGAGAACTGCGCGTATTCTGGAGGGCAGCGTTCAGAGTGAAATTCCAGTGAGACAACTGACTGACAGAATGCAAAACAACCTCATGTGAGAGATAGGCTACTCAAGAAAGAAAGAATGCATAAATGTAAGGAAGGAAAGGATAATGTAACTTGTAAAAATCACAGATGTCCGTAGATGCCAAAGCGTTGATTACATTACAGATAGCCAGTGTTATCAATGTCAGTGTAATAGTAACACAGACTAACAGTGTAATAGCAAAGCAAACTACAAACTTTGTATTGTTTGTTCCCAGCTAAACGGCGCCCACTCCCATTGCACATGGATTCATTCAAGGACAAAAGTACTTAATTTGAATGGAAATGGCAGGACAATGGCAGTGGTTGGTGAGGTTGATTGGATGCACCCTAGTAGCTTGCGAGTATGGTGTAATGAGCAAGTTCTACCTATATGGGTCACTACACTCTCAAAAACAGAGAGAGGCAGGAAAAAGAGATCAGGAAATTCAGTGAAATAGCCTTGAGGCACCCCGTATTCAAAGAAAGCATACAGAAAGAGACAGGTTTTACTTTTAGATCAAACCTCTAACAGATCTGTTCATGAAAACTGACAGAAAAACAATCCAAATTCTGACTTAAACTACAGTTAGATGTTTGACTAGGTGATATGTTATGAAGAAAATAACTATTCATTTACCCAGGCTAAACTACTCCCTTCACTGGCATCTGTTAACTCTATTGTTCAATTAGCTCCCTCCTCAGGCCTTGACTGAGAGAGATGCAATTCAATAGATACAATCTCACTAGCGCTTTACAGCAGTGCACTGTGCTCTATCCAACACTCTGTGAACCTTTGCTTGGAGGGATGTGAGAGTCGATATCTAAAATAGAGGCTTTTAAAACCAACCGAGAGGGTTTTCAGGGCATTTCTTTTGTGTTGACGAGTTCTGGAAACTGTTCAAAATTCAACTACATTTTATCTGTAGGGTTCAGTGGGGAGAATGAAAGTGAGTCCAGCTTTAATACACCACTAATAAGTGTCATGTGAATATATATAACAAAAATACTAATCAATTATTTAGGTGTAATCAGTTTTAACCCATTTAAGCCCAACGGCAACTATAGTTGCTGAGTTTATTGTCATTTTCCTTTTGTAAGTATTTTTCTAGATGTTATCCATGTTTTATTTCTCAATGACATGCAAGCAAACAACCAAATAAAGGATTTCAAGAAAAGAAAAGGTATTCACTTCCTTCCTGTCACATGAGGCTGTCAAGTTCCTACCCCTACTTCCAGGAAGCATGGCGAAGGCAACCCCTCCCAAAGAAATGTAATTTTCATGTTACTAATAAGTATTTTTTGTTGACATA
>NW_015554102.1:2463582-2465558 GCF_001515605.1 Sinocyclocheilus anshuiensis
TATAATTAATTTCATAACTAACAATTACTTTTGTCAGGGTTAATCCATTTGACCTAATCAATATGTGCCTATTCATAAAATATGTGATATTTTACATATTTACATAACAAAGTATAGTATGCAAACATGTTTATGTAAATTTATAAAACTACTTGTACCTTCACTGCAGTACGCCTTGTAGGCTAGGCTACAAGGCTACAAGGGAAAGTTCACCCAAAAATGGAAATTGTGTCATCATTGTGTCATCATCAAGTTGCAAACCTATGAGTTTCTTTCTTCTGTTGAGCACAAAAGAAGATATTTTGCAGAATGTTGGTAACCAAACAATTTTGATGCCCATTGATTTTTATATAGACAAAAAAAGACACTGAGCTATATTGAAGTGGTGCATACAACATATTTGCCCACTGGCAACTATAGTTTATTCAAATACGATTTTCAAGGAAAAAAAAAAACCTGGGGAAATAAATGCAGAACATGTTCACAAAGGACACTATTAACATGACTATATGCATTAAACCATTCAGAAAAAATTGGGCACAAATGGGTTAATGGGGAAAAATACTGGGTGCATGAATAAAATACTGGGTGCATGATACTGCATTGCCCCGTTCTTCTGCTTAGGCGTTGCCCTGTTTAACTTGTTTACATTGTAGTTGTTGCTGTCTGTCTGTGTGTTCATTCATCTGAGTTTATGTCTTTCTGTAAATTAGCTTAGTAAGGACTGACTCGGAAGTCTTCTTGCACGCCAATAAATTAACTTGGATAAACTAAATGTTTATCAAGGCACATCATGAGACCTAATCAGTTCTACCTAATTATGTGTCAGTGCATTTCTGTCCAAGGTTAAGATTCTCTCATACCCTTTACCTTATGCAGTGAATTCATGGTTGACAGTTCTTTCATGACTCCTGGGTGGGACAACATAAAGCTCTCTGAGCCAAATCCAAAGAAACTCAGAACTACATTCAGATATACAGTGATCTCACCTTCCTTTGAATTTGGCTGAGCTGATGTTTCTTGACTGCCCTCTCTTTCTATCTGCCTTACCTCACACTGAACAGATGCAGTCGTGGTCCACCCAGCATCTGTCCTTGATGTGTCTCAAAGCCAGTGCAGTGTCATTCAGTTTTGGTGAGGTATTGGTTCCAGATGTGGAAGAAGACGGGTGTGTCTTCTTGTAATTCAGGTCATTCAAGTATTCTTATAATTCAGTGTATTGTTCTAACAAACAAATTAACTGAACTTGCCATTCCTGTAGCTCAGCTGGTAAGGTCATGGGTTTGATCTGCAGGGAACACACATGCAGAGTAAGGCATTCTCAAACCTCAGCTAACCCTCTGTACATAGCCTATAATTTAAAGTACCTCCAGATATTTTAGGTTAATGTTTTAATAATTCATGACACATTTGCATGTTCACAGTTCTCATTTTTTCGGATTTCAGTTAATGGTCACATGACATGCAGGTAATCAAATAAAATATCTAAGAGTGTTTTATTTAGATTTATGTATTTATTTGTAAATATTTAATTCAATTTTTACATTTCTATGATTTCATTCGCTGTTCATCAATTCACAAACCCCAATTTGGGAAACCCTGGAGTAAGAGATAACATATAGTCCAGGAGGATTTATTAATATTTTAAAGTTATTATTAGTATTATTAATATTTATATTTTTACTTGTATATTAGGCCTACCTTAAAGCTTCCACTAAAAAAAGTCCATGTGCAAACAGTGCAAAACAATCATCAACAAGACCAGCAATATTTGCTACACTAATACTTAGGTTAAGACCTGTGCGACCATTTTCATGATTACAGTCGATAAATAATGTGCAAGATGGTACCACAGTTGCGTTTGTATGAAACAACAACAGAACGCGAATCCGCGGTGTGATACATGAAAATCAAACGTAGCGTTAGTTCTGGCAGGTCACATTAGTCAAGCTCGCATCAGCTGACTCTCAGCTGAT
>NW_015554102.1:2465626-2516781 GCF_001515605.1 Sinocyclocheilus anshuiensis
CTCTCATCCATGCTAGGCTGCATGGATGCGCAGGGAGTTCTTGCCCAGAACAGAACAATACCGCCAATGCAAACTGTATGCTAATTGTCAATCATCTTTGACGATAGTGGTCCTGACAGAAGTACCGGTTTTATTTATATCGGATGAGCGTAGGCTACTGACATACAGTGGTCTAATGGTTGACCAATCAGAAATGAGTTTTTCCATTGAGCCATGTAATAAATTGCTTGAATGCACTGAATTTTTAAATAAACTTTTGACAATATAGGGTTAACTTTAGGCTTTCCTATAACTATAGTTACATTCTGTTGTACTGGTGTTTTGAAACTCACACAGACAGCTGTCAGACCAGATCTGTTCAGTCCTGACTATTGTTTCTGAATGAGTAAAGTGAGTTTCATCAGAAAGTGGCTCATTTTCTCACTTTACTGGCAGCAGCTTGAATCAGTGGTCTCACTGGGCTTGTGTTCATTAATAATTCATAAAACAGCTGATCCTCATTGTACTGTACTCACAGATCTGTCAGTGTATTCTCCTTTGGGACTAGTACTGCCATTATCCTCTTTGTGTGTATGTGCATGTATGCGTTTGACTCCAGGCCTGCACTAATGCCATCCACCACAGACTTGACTGCCACAAGTTTTATAGCCAAACATCACACTGAGTCATTAATAAATTTTACAACTCCAGCTGCACCAGCTAATTCGTTTTTTAGCCTAATGTGTTTTAAAACTTGTTAACCCACTGCTGTAAATGGTGCCTAAACCTCTCTGTTCATGTTCCCTTGAAGTTGTTTTATTATAGACTCCAAATCTGAATTTCCTATTGCTGTCTGAGTGTGTGTCTGTGTGTGCTTATAATGGCGTCAGTGGGGCAAACAAAGACCTGGCAGGAGACGATGAAGGAAAGAGCATGAGCTGGAGGCTTTCACTCTTAAAAATTAAGGTGCTTCACAATGCCATAGGAGAACCTTTTTGTTTAAATCGTTCCATAAAGAACCTTTAACATCTGAAGAACCTTTCTGTTTCACAAAAGGCTCTTTGTGGCGAAAGAAGGTTCTTCAGATTATAAAAAGGTATAAGAGATGGTTCTTTAAAGAACCATTGACTGAATGGCTCTTTGTGGAACCAAAAATGGTTCTTCTATGGCATCGCTGTGAAGAACCTTTTGAAGCACCTTTATTTTTAAGAGTGTTGAATAAGGAGATTGAATAGAAAGAGCAACAGAACTGTAAAACTGGCTTGAGTTGGACAGTCTGTCTCAAATGCTGGAGAGCACCCAGCTCACTGAAGCTCACGGACACAAACATGGCTTCACTCTGACCACATCACCATAAGCGCACACTGAATCAGGCTTGGGTACTGCGATTGAGCCAAAGACAACAAGAGATTTCACTTAATTTGCTGATTTAGTCAGTTTTAATGTTATAATATTTCATTAAAATTTTAATTTATGTCCTTATATAGCAAAATGTCACAATGAAAGCAGTCAAATCAAAACTGACAATTCTTCTCTTTTTTTGTAATATTGCAGTGTTTATTATAAATCATCCATGCACATTATTATTTTGTTAAAAAAATTAAAAATTCATGCACCATCCTAATATTAACTTCATTTCCTGTCGAAACTGATTCATGTCGACCTAATAAAAACTAATGAGACAGCTATAGCACCCCTTGTGGAAACGCTGAGAATGCAAATTTTTAATGTTGCCATGAATTGGAGTCTGACACATTTTGTAATGCTAGAAAAGTTTTTTTGTTGTATGATTTAGGCAATACATTTAAAAAATGTTAACATATATTTTACATTTAAAATATAGATATTTGACTAAGAGATGCATGGTTTCCTGTTTCTATTCTCACACAAAGAAAATGGCCTGTTATGAGATTGGGCATCTATCCAAGGACCAGATTCAAACAGCTCGCATATAGACTAGCATGATGCTCATTTACTGCTAGCTCTACATAGCTGAGGGCTGTACAATCTGTCTAACACACACATCAACACACACTCTCACACACACACTCCTCAGTAGCTTATAGATATACTGTGAAATCTTGTTTTTCCAGGTCATAGTAAAAAAAAAAAATGGCATGACTTTCTATTGAGACCATGCCCTAGAGTCTCAGAAATTACCACGACCTTTTTTGATTTTTAGGTACAAAAGGATTTGGGATTTGCATCACAAGTGACTTCATACTTCTATTCTTCTTCTTTTTTATCTTCTTTTATTACATTTTTATTTGTTTATACACATTGGTCTGAGAAGGAAAGAAAATGAGATACTTAAAAACACAACAGAGTGACGAAACGAGATGAATGATGGAAAGAGACATGGGGAGATTCCTTTGTGTGTGTTTGTGTTACTCTCTTCAGCTTGCTTATTTTGTCTGACCCAGATATATCCCACAAAAGTACAGAAAGCAAGAATGATTACAGTTCACATTTCCTCCAGGCAAAAGGCCATCACAGAGAGTAGTAAGAGGAGTCCCTAGTGAATTATGGCTCTCATAATTGTATCTGAATCTTCTCTGGGAAAAAAAGTGTGTTTATAAAGCAGCCATCTGGAACCATGGGTAGCCTACTGGCCCTTTTAATGCAGACTGTTTTTTTCACCATGCACACAACACAAAGGAAACATTTTCAGTGTGTGCTGGTATTACGGCATGCCAGATCACATTAGCTCCTCGGAGAGGTGTGATGAACTAAACACTCCTTTCTCTCAGTGGTGAAATCCTACATGTCTTTCTTTCTCCATATAAGGAGAGAACGCAGGTACTGAGTGCAGCCCCTCCTCTAACTAGAGGCGATGTCTCAGATAGAGACAAAGTGTGTAAGTCTGTGTGTGTGTGTGTGTGTGTGTGTGGCTTCCTGTTTCATGAATCAGCCTTTAGTCACTCAGCTGATGGCTTCAGATCTTATGCTGATATTTCACATATAACTGGCAGCACACAGGCCTGTATACCCACATGAACACAATTTCACGCTTTTGTGAAAAAAAAGTTATTTTTATCTTTAATACCTGAATGTGTTTCTCACAGCACACAAACAGAATCTGCTAGGTGTTTTTCAGCACTTATTTTAAAGAAAGATCTGATGAATTATGTGGAAATAATGTTATAGTAAAATGTGCTATACAGCTCAAGCTAGTACACCTATTGAAAACAGTCAGATTAGCAGAAATATGGATCATTTAATATATTTAAAAAAATGAAACAATATACATGCAAGAGGTGATGAATGACTACGACTTAATGAATGACAAGTGTTTTGAGGAAATTCAGTGGAAATCTCCTGAGCTCTATGCAGGCATAGCTTCCGTGTGGGTCTACCGAGAACAAGAAAGATCATTCCTATTAGACACTTCATTAGTTGTCAACATTTAGTCACAAGATATAATAACTGAGGTCAGTTTACTCATCGATATTACATAAATAAATACGCAAGCATGCCGAATTGCCTATACAATTTATGTAATTATTTGACAGCTCAATATAGCCTAATCTTTGGAACTGGTCGACAAAGAAGTTCACTTAGCTATGTCTTCGGTCATGAATATATTAATGACAAACAAATGACGTAATTTCCCAAATAGCTAGCCTATATATTAAAAACTAGAAACAATACACTTCTGCGGTGAGATTATTGTAATAACAAAAGGTATCACATCTAGGGTTTTGTATCATAAGTTATCTTTTGTGTCCGGCGCGTCTCTTTAAAAGGCGTGGCGTCGTGAAGCGGTTTTGTGTCCATCTCACTGCACGCGCACCACGAGCGCTTATTTTACAGTCAGCGATCGCGGAGGCGTCATCACACGCACGAGCGGTGTCCGTTTGAATCATTGGGTTTACAGCCGCTTATCCTTCACACTGCTAGAAGTCGGATGATTTGCATATGAAAACGTATTTAACCAAATACGAAACAGAATCTGGATTTAACGCACTGAACCTTTATATGGACTGCGCTCTTTGCAGCATTCTGCGTGTTTCCCCACTGTATTTCCCCCGTAGATAGTAGTCAGATTTCAGAATAAGGCGAAATGGCAACGGACGAGCTGTCATCGAAGCTGAGCCGCAGGCTGCAGATCGAGGAGGGCGAGCACGACCCGGTGGCCCTGGACGGGGCTCACGAGAACGGAGCGCACGAGAAAGCGGCCACGGCCAGCGCGGATTCAGAGCTGGGAGCCAAGCTGCAGCGGCGCGGCGAGCTGAACGACGGCATCGGTGGACACCAGCAGCCCAGCATGAAGGTGTTCAACCCCTACACCGAGTTCAAGGAGTTCTCGAGGAAGCAGATCAAAGACATGGAGAAGATGTTCAAACAGTAAGTACCTCATACCAGCTGTCATCCTCTGCTGCAGCAGATGTGAGACATGTGCATGACATCTCAACCCCCAGAGACAACCAGCATGCCCTCTAACATAATCTTGTGACTCTATCTATCTATCTATCTATCTATCTATATATCGACCCTACATGCCCTGAAAGAAACATGCGGATAATGTTCTGGTTTAGTTTAACAATACACCTGTACAATATGTTGATTCTCTGAACTGAATGTTTAAACAGGAACAAGTTGTCTAGTTTATAATCTACATCAGTCACTCTTCATTGTGCTTCATGTTTTGGCTGAAACTTTTTCACACATCTAAGAAAGGGCCATAAGCTCAGCCCCACCCAAGTCTGTATCATTTATTCCACATGCATTCACACACCGATATATGTAGGACTTTGAACCATGGGTTGAGAAAGTCCCATAGGTCATGTTCAAGTTTCATTGTGTCTCTAATCGAGAGGCATGCCAAGTAGTCTAGACTGCCCAGTATGACACAATTCTGTGGCCACCTTTGCCAGATTCTTAGTTGGACTGCCTTCTTTTTTTACAGTTGATGAATGAAAGGCAGTTTACGCATTTTCCCCATGTTCAGCATCCAAAACTGCTCTCAGAGCTTTTGTAAATGCTGTGCTGCATACAGGGTTGGCAGGGCCTTTATTTTAGGCTGATTTTACTGACAGAAACAAAAAACTTCTCTGGGAATGGGAGGTATGGGGAGCCGAATCTTCGTGAGAGTCGCTGCAGGAATGTGTCCCCTGTGCTCTCTGTGGTGGAGCGGTCGGTCCGCGGCAGTGACTGCAGGGTCGGTTTCACACAGGCCTGAACCATGTGGGAAAGGGGGCTGGTTGAGAAACTAGCGCTCTGAGGAAGTGATGGGTTCCTCTCCCCATTTCTGCTATCAAACAAAGCTGCCATTGTTGTGAATTAGCCAAAACAGGCCGCCCAAATCTGTCTGAGAAGCCCTTTGCATCTAGATGAGTTGGCCTGTGCATTTTTTGTAAAGTCACAAATTAATTTCATTTATCAGAATGTTATATTTTTCACAGATTCTTGTTCTTGTTATTTTAGTATTTTTTTAGGGTGAATTCAGGTACATTTTTGGCCATTGAGATAAATGGGAAAAATGGCCCAATTATATCGAATTAACCATATACCTATGCTATTATAGTTACTAATATTTTGAATGAGCTTTTTTTTTAATTTTTAATTTTAGTGTATTTTTCTGTAATTTTATTACACACTTTTGTCATTTTTTTTTTCATTTCTATATAGCTTTAATTACTTTATTTCTTCTGTGGAACACAAAGGAAGATATTATAAAAAATGTCTCAATATATTTCTCTGTCCATAATATGAAAGTCAACATTGTCCAAAACAAACATTGGACCACACTGACTTTCATTATATGGACAAAAACAGTTGAAACATCCTTTAAAATATATATTTATTTTATGTTTCACAGAATAAAGAAAGTCATACATGTTTGAAACAACATAAGGACGAGTAAATGCCTATGAAATGATAATCAAATCTTAATTTTTTTGGGTGAACTACCCTTTTAAATAATTCATTGTTATTCATTTGCACTAGAGAACAATTAGTTCTGTGACTGTTCAACGTTTTAATCTCATTTTGCTGCAAAATAGATGTGATACCAGTCTATCACAATAGTTTCATTACCTCTAGATAACCACATGGGTGTTACAAAAGTAGATAATGGCTTGCTTGAATTTTTTCTTCTTTTAAATGATTGTGTGTAGACTATTGTTTCAGAGTATCACCTTTTCTATTATGCCTGTAAATTGGTTCCTTGTGCAGTTCAAGACCTCGCCCAGGGTGAGATATAGCACTAGTTTCATTCAGTCTCTTTGATGGTGTTGCCCATGGCGTTATATGGGCTGAATGAGACGGGTTAGGTGGTTTCATCTTTAGGAGTGAGTGAAGTGGTCATAGCTCCCTTTGTCATGGAGAAAACAAAGCCTCTGTGGTTACTTCACAAGTTAAACATTAGCTAGAGTTTGTCACGGTCTATTCCCAGTTAAGAATTTATGAGATAAGGGGTTTGTAAGTCAACATGCCGTTCAGTTGCTTCTCCATGTTGTTTACCTTCATACAGGTTTTCAGCAACAGAGAATTGTGCACTGCAATTGATTTATTACTTTTCAGCTCTATAATGGCTGTTTGTGCCTTTGCCGGAAGCCCTGAATATAGATAAGGAAACAAAGATGAGACAAGGGCGGTGAGGAGGCAGGTTAGGAACGTTTTATGTGCCTGTATGAAGTTGTGCAATCATAAGAACTCATTGATTGATTGTCTCATCAAAACTATGACCTTCCAAACTAAAGCTGATATAGTTTTGCTTCATGTAGGCACATTCAGTACCCAGTAAACACTCAGAAGCTTCAGTTGCAGCAAATGTTGCCGTCTTAAATGCTTTTGTGCAGAAGGAGCCAGAAAAACATGGCGAGAGAGAAAGAAAACTGCGTAACAGCCACAGTCTGGCTAGAGTTCAGCTGATAAGAGGAATGCAGGCTTTGCCTTACCCTCAGGCCACTGTTCAGGGGGATTCAAAACTTTAGATTCAGGACCAGCATTCAAACTCATAATTTCTGGGTGATTTTGTAGGGAAGATTAACACAAAACTGTTATAACTTTGCGTGAGTCATTTATCTTTCATGGTATGGTTGTTATAAGTAGTGATTTGAATATTTTCTATTTTTATCAGATTAGAAGGCCCTAGCCCAGATGTTTTACATATTTGTGGTAAATGATAATGAGGCATATAAATTCATGTGTTGTTCAATAAGTACACTACCCTATTTGTAGAATCAGTCCTGTGGGGGACCCCTGCTTTGTTTAAAGGTACAAGCAATTGAACCTGAAACATGTTTTTGCTGCTTTTTTCGGTGGCCAACACCTAGAGTTCATTGAAGAACATCACCTTGTCTTAGCCTGCAAGTAAAGTAAGTTTGATTTTGGACAGATGCAGTTTTATCAAAATGCTATCTATAGCTGTCTCTCTGTCTGTCTGTCTATCTAGGTTTATAGCAACACTCTAGCAACTAGCCAAACCAACCTAGCAACCACCCTCAGTACCCTAGCAACCACATAGCAACACCCTAGCAACCACTCCGGGTAGCCTAGCAACCACATGGCAACATCCTAGCAACCACCCCAAGTACCCTAGCAACCGCATAGCAACACCACCCTAGCAACCGCCCAGAGTACCCTAGCAACTGTATAGCAACACCCTAGCAACTGCGCCGGGCACCTTAGCAATCACCCTTGGCACCTAGCAACCGCATAATAACACCCTAGCAACCACCTCAGGTACCCTAGCAACCACCCAGAGTACCCTAGCAACCGCATAGCAACAACCTCAGGTACCCTATAGCAGCCGCATAGCAACAACCAAGCAACCACCCAGAATACCCTAGCAACCGCATAGCAACACTTTAGTAACCACCCCAAGTACCCTAGCAACCGCATAGTCATACCCTAGCAACCACCCAGAGTACCTTAGCAACCACATAGCAACACCCTAGCAACCATCCAGAATACCTTAGCAATATGAGACCATATGAACTCATTTAAGCTTCAATTCTATGTAATATTTCCTATCTATCTATCTATCTATCTATCTATCTATCGACAGGCTGTATTGCCTTCAAAAGATTCAAGCTTTAAGCTTTAAAACTACTTTAAACTTCAAACTATTTCAGACTGAAAACCGTCAAACTTTTAAAAAATTTAAAAACTTTTAAAAACTTTTACAACTTTCTGATCAGGCTTTCTCAAGCCAACTTAAAGTTGGTCTTGACAAACTTTATCTAGTTTAAACTTGCTGTGTATTTGCACCTCACGAAGAAACCTTTTTTGTATACATCAGATACAGAAATCAAACTCACATCTGACTAAATATGTTTACTAGGGATGCACAGCACATCAGTAGTACCATACTGGTTATTGGCTGATATTTGACATTTTTATTAGCATTAGTTGATATTAAAAATGTATAGGTTATACAGGTGCATCTCAATAAATTAGAATGTAATGGAAAAGTTTATTTCAGTAATTCAACTCAAATTGTGAAACTCGTGTATTAAATAAATTCAATGCACACAGACTGAAGTAGTTTAAGTCTTTGGTTCTTTTAATTGTGATGATTTTGGCTCACATTTAACAAAAACCCACCAATTAACTATCTCAACAAATTAGAATACTTCATAAGACCAATAAAAAAAACATTTTTAGTGAATTGTTGGCCTTCTGGAAAGTATGTTCATTTACTGTACATGTACTTAATACTTGGTAGGGGCTCCTTTTGCTTTAATTACTGCCTCAATTCGGCGTGGCATGGAGGTGATCAGTTTGTGGCACTGCTGAGGTGGTATGGAAGCCCAGGTTTCTTTGACAGTGGCCTTCAGCTCATCTGCATTTTTTGGTCTCTTGTTTCTCATTTTCCTCTTGAGTTTGATTTTGGACAGATGCAGTTTTATCAAAATGCTATCTATAGCTGTCTCTCTGTCTGTCTGTCTATCTAGGTTTATAGCAACACTCTAGCAACTAGCCAAACCAACCTAGCAACCACCCTCAGTACCCTAGCAACCACATAGCAACACCCTAGCAACCACTCCGGGTAGCCTAGCAACCACATGGCAACATCCTAGCAACCACCCCAAGTACCCTAGCAACCGCATAGCAACACCACCCTAGCAACCGCCCAGAGTACCCTAGCAACTGTATAGCAACACCCTAGCAACTGCGCCGGGCACCTTAGCAATCACCCTTGGCACCTAGCAACCGCATAATAACACCCTAGCAACCACCTCAGGTACCCTAGCAACCACCCAGAGTACCCTAGCAACCGCATAGCAACAACCTCAGGTACCCTATAGCAGCCGCATAGCAACAACCAAGCAACCACCCAGAATACCCTAGCAACCGCATAGCAACACTTTAGTAACCACCCCAAGTACCCTAGCAACAGCATAGCAACACCCTAGCAACAGCAGCCGCATAGCAACAACCTAGCAACCACCCAGAAAACCCTAGCAACCGCATAGCAACACTTTAGTAACCACCCCAAGTACCCTAGCAACAGCATAGCAACACCCTAGCAACAGCAGCCGCATAGCAACAACCTAGCAACCACCCAGAAAACCCTAGCAACCGCATAGCAACACTTTAGTAACCACCCCAAGTACCCTAGCAACCGCATAGTCATACCCTAGCAACCACCCAGAGTACCTTAGCAACCACATAGCAACACCCTAGCAACCATCCAGAATACCTTAGCAATATGAGACCATATGAACTCATTTAAGCTTCAATTCTATGTAATATTTCCTATCTATCTATCTATCTATCTATCTATCTATCGACAGGCTGTATTGCCTTCAAAAGATTCAAGCTTTAAGCTTTAAAACTACTTTAAACTTCAAACTATTTCAGACTGAAAACCGTCAAACTTTTAAAAAATTTAAAAACTTTTAAAAACTTTTACAACTTTCTGATCAGGCTTTCTCAAGCCAACTTAAAGTTGGTCTTGACAAACTTTATCTAGTTTAAACTTGCTGTGTATTTGCACCTCACGAAGAAACCTTTTTTGTATACATCAGATACAGAAATCAAACTCACATCTGACTAAATATGTTTACTAGGGATGCACAGCACATCAGTAGTACCATACTGGTTATTGGCTGATATTTGACATTTTTATTAGCATTAGTTGATATTAAAAATGTATAGGTTATACAGGTGCATCTCAATAAATTAGAATGTAATGGAAAAGTTTATTTCAGTAATTCAACTCAAATTGTGAAACTCGTGTATTATAAAACCAAAGCTATTTGCCACTGCCAGGGCATTAACGTTTTTATAGAAAATATTTTATAGTTTGTTATAGAAAAACAAGTTATGCTCAGAGTCCAGAGCCTTGATCATGACATTATAACCGGCACCTTCCGAGTAGAGACCTACTCATCTGCGGGCGGGTAGAGACTCGTGTTGTGCGGCATGCGGGTGAATAAGGGTGTACTCACACTAGGCAATCTTAACCATGCCCGAGCGCGTTTGACCCCCAAAGCCTGGTTCGTTTGACTAGTGTGATCGCTTCGTGCTGCAGTCGGGTGCGGTTCGTATAGCCGTCCCTGGCTCGGTAGGAAGAGGTGGGCCAGAGCGCGGTTCAGTTATATAGATCATTGAGTGTGAGCGCTAACCGCGCCGGAGTGCGGAACTTATGATACGTGCAGCATGATTGCGTGAACATTTCTGAGCGGCAAGAGTGATAGATCTGTAAAGCAATATATTGTGAGAGGGCTGTGTGTTACTGCGTCACAAACAACTCAAAATAATAAACCACAAAAGGGCCTTTCGCATCGCTTTAGTTCCAGAACTAAATGTACAGTACTAAAGTACTGGGACGATTTTGCGCGAACTATTTCCCAGTACCATTTAAAGGGTTTTTCATTCGTCTTAGGCCCACCCCAAATGCTCTTATTGGTTGAGACGCATGATGACACCCATCCCAAGCCAGTAGGCCTACTGATCAACATCCCACCCCTCCTGTGACTCATGGTTTATCTGTATGTGTATTCAGAGCCAGTGAGCAATGGACTTTCAAAATAATAAAAAACTGCATTAATGGGCAATAAAATAATTGTCGGCATTAATCAATTAATGCGTTAACGTGATAATAACGCGTTAACTTGCCCAGCCCTAGTATTTACACAAAAATGCATTAAATTTTAATATCAGTATATTCATTGCCATATCAGCCATAAATTTAAAATAATTTTATCAGCAAGAATTTTAATATTGGTGCGTACCTAAAATTTAATGGTAAACAGCAATCCTTCCTCCTTCTGCATGGCGTTGGACAGCTATCGAAAGCCCGGGACACAACAAGCAGACGGTCAGCTGTTGGGCAATGTCAGGTGGTTGTTGAGCGTTGATCGGCTTTAATTTTTTTGGGGTGTTCCACACCATTGGCTCTAGTCGGACGCACTCTGTTTTTCAGCCGATTCTGCATGTCAAATCAGTGGTGGAACTCGTCCGCGAGAAAGAGAACTCTGACTGGCTATTGATCTGAACTGAAGAAAGCAAACCAATGACGGAGTAAAGAGAGAACGCAAAGACACTTGTTGTCATTCTATCTGTTACTTTTTATTTATCCACAAGAAGACGGCCAAGGGCTGACAATAGCAGTGCCATTTGCAACTTAGCAGACATGATAGAAAAAAATCGTCAACACATTCCTTCCAGCAGATGAACTCCAGCCCCACTTATCCCCCCTGCTCATCTCTAGTAATGTGAATGGCAGCGTGACCTAATTGGCTGAGTGATTATGTGTACAGGTCCCATGCTGTGCCTACATATGAGCAAGGGGCTTTAGTCCTGTGAGGAGCGTTCCTGCAGAGTCGCCTTTAGTAATGAGGGAAGCAGAAGAAACTGCTCCCTTCCTTGTGCATTTTTCTCAGGGACATATTTCTCAGAAAAGATAACATCGGACACATTAAGGAATGTTTGCACGTAAGCCTGCAGGCCACTGTGGTGCAGGAGTTTTTAGTGAGTTGTCAGTAGGCAAAATATTGCTTGTTTCTCATTGGCGGCCATCATAAATTCATTGTGGTAATGTTTAATGTATTATAGCAGAATGTAATGAGATTTCTCTAACTAGCATATACATTTATTTCTCTCTCCAGCGTATATATTTGCCAAGTCCTTAAATGGTTATGCCTTTCTCCCTGCAGAAAGCAAAATGATGTGATTATTCTCTAAATCACCCATTTTCTCATTTCTGAATATCCTGCATGTTTAAAGAACCCCTTAGCGCAGCTCAGTTTGGCTCACAGGATGTTATGCTTCTAATATGATGTAGATGCCTTGAAAGTAAATACAGCCAAGGATTGTATCCACAAAAGCTTCTGCATTCTGCCAAATCTAACTGACACAGTGACCTAAGAGGATAAGATGAAGTTAAGAGAAAAAAGAAAGCCAATCAATACACGCTGTCTCGGCAAATGAGATACTACACTTGCTCACTTTATATATTTAAGACGGATAGGAAGTAATCACTCAAATCATGCATGAAAGTCTTGAATTGGATTTTCGGAAACTTTTAATTAGGTCCCCTAATTGTTTACCGATTTCATGTAGCTTTGCTTTCCTTTAAAAAAATACATTTAATAGCGATATGGAGTATAAAAGACATGTTTAAAGCTCAAGGGGCGTCTTTTCTTCAGAAGCTGCCAATGGTTGTGTAGGTGTGAGGTTTTAGACACAGTCGCACACCATTATTTGGCATTCACACACAGTCATCACAAGCTCAATGAGTCATTTATGCAGTAGGAAGTGTATTAGATTGTTGTGTTTCCAGAAAGGCCATATGTAACCTCAGCACTCCTTCAGGAAGTTCTCCTCTTTTAGTTTTCGTCTCGCCAGGCCATTACTCCCTGTTCTTTTCTGTTTGTGACATTTTATGTTCATGCTTCACACTCTCCACTCACTATAAATAACCTCTGGGATTGTGTGGCCATTGGCTGATCCGTGAAGGATTCTGCTTAAGGACTAATGGTTAGTCACCTGGTCTATAATCCCAGCAGATCAAGGTTAGTGCTGCCTGCGATCATCAGCTAGTGGCAGAGAATGTAGTTCATTGCTGCATTATATGCACTGCATAATGTGCATAAACTGCATCAGTGTTTACCTCAATAAATATTCACAAGCTTTGTACAGTCACAGAAACATTGTGCTTTTAGTTTCAGGAAATAGTTGGAATTGAGGGAAATTGTTAAAAATGTCAAACAGCAACAGTAAATATGTTAACTGGAGTGATGAAGAGAAAAATATTCAAATAAGAACGTTAACCCAGAATGAAGTGTGAAACATGAAAACCTAACCTTTACCCAGGGTTAAGAATGACCCATAAGTGTGAAAAGCCCGTGTGTTTGTCAATCTGTGAATCTCTCTCTCTTTTTTTTTTTTTTATAACAATATTTACAGAAATTCAAACTTGTATAATTATTTATTAAATTAATGTGGTTAATTAAATGTATTAACATTTTATATTAATATTTTGTTTATATTAACATTTGATATATTAGCATTTTGTGATTGTATAGATTATAGGGCTGCACGATAAATCGCATGCGATATTTAATGCGCATCTTGTCAGAAAGCCGGTTCTGTAATCAGCGGTAAATCTCCATCACCTGCGTGCTTTCACATTGAGCAGCATTAACTACACAGAGCCGTTGTTCACCAGAACCGGCTTTACTCATAAGATGCGCGTTAAATATCGCATGCGATTTATCGTGCAGCCCTAATAGATTATTAAAAATTCCAAAATTGTATATTATTTTAAGAAAACAATAATTAGGGGAAATGAAAAGAAACATAATGTAAATAAACATAAATTTAAATCAAGTTTCCATCTTGATTTTCTGTTCTTTTTAGTATTTTAATTTATTTTAGATTTATATTTTAATATATTAATAGTAATAAAATTACTGGACATTTCCTGAGGCCACCTGGCCTAATGTATTATTGTTCAGTGCAGTGTTGGACTCAAAAAGGAAGACACAACATCTCACTTTATCACCAAAATGCATTAAATGTGCAGTTTTGGTAAAAGCAGTCAAGTAATCTGTATCTAGGAACTGTAACTGTCAATTTTTGCATATAAAAATGAATATGAAAAGCATACAAAACCTTGTTAGGTTGGTTTACCATTTTCCGTGGATTGACTTTTAGTAAGGAATGTTAGCCAGTAGTGCATTGCAGTGACTCATCTCTTTGAGAATACTTCATCTTTTTGTTAATAGTCATCTATAGAGTGGGTGGATAATGATGGATCCATCTTAAAGGGATAGTTCACCCAAAAATGAAAATTCTGTCATCATTTACTCATCCTCATGTCGTTCCAAACCTGTATGAGTTGCGTTTTTATGTTGAACACAAAAGAAGATATTTTGAAGATTGCTGGTAATCAAACAGTTGGTGGTTGCCATTGAATTCCATAGTATTTTTTTTTTCCTACTATGGAAGTCAATGGCAACCACCAACTGTTTGATTACCAGCAATCTTCAAAATATCTTCTTTTGTGTTCAACATAAAAACGCAACTCATACAGGTTTGGAACGACATGAGGATGAGTAAATGATGACAGAATTTTCATTTTTGGGTGAACTATCCCTTTAACAGTTACGTAAACCTTCATGCATTTAGCATGTCATCTTTATATGTGCTGCGAGCTGGATTGAATGTCTGGATTGAGGAGCAGGGATCATCTTAAAATTGCATTTTACAGGCTCAGGTTCAAGTGAAGAAGCTGAAAATGATCTGAAAAAATGTTGCTGTCAGTATTCTTGACTGTAGGAGTTTCAAACTGACCATTAGTTTTAGAATTACAAGTGTGTGAAGAGCCTTGAATTCTATTGATCTCAGGTAATTCATGAGGAAAACTGATTTACGTGGATGGGAAGGTCATGTTCTGAAGAAATATGAACAGAAGCTGTCAGATTCTGCCTTTGGAAGCCATTATTCTCTGACAATGATCTTTTTTTTCTTTTTTTTTGAGTAACACATTTACCTCCGTTTATATAAATAATGAAAAACAGGAAATACTTGGCATGGTTTCTGTCCTTTGCCTCACACAAGAACATGAACTACCTGATCACTTTACAGAAAACTGTTTGCTGCTTCCCTTTCATAGGCTACAGTCTTTTAGAAATGATTTGTTGTTTTGTGTAGGCTGTTACTTTCAGATTTGCTTATCAAGATTTGTGCCTGATAGTACGGGGAAATTCTCCAATGATCTGTGAATGTAATGTAATTGACCTTCATTCTCATTCTTATGTTTACACTTGCTTTTTGTTGTGCCTCTCTCTGGACCATTCCCTCATCCTAACCCATCTCATGAAATCAAATCGAGCGTAAATGATGTCATCACACACAAGCTGCACAGATGTCTAGTGAATGTGAAATATTCGAACACAGTTTTGGTGCGTTTGGTCCTGATTGATCACGCCTGTTACGCCAGGCCGTTGTGAAGAATGTGCTTGAAACTGATCATGTGTTTATGAGGGTTTTCCCGTGACTTCTTCTGTCAGCTGTTGCTTGGCAACCTGGGATTAAGGAGATTGGCAGGAAGAGATAGGAAAGGGAGGGAGGAGGAAAAGAGTTGGTTGTTCACTCCTCATGCGTCGGAGTAAAGTATGAAGTTTCTTGCTTATCAGCACATCATGGACAAAACAAATCATGAGAAAATGCTATGCTGACATGCAACTACTGTCCTTCAGACCACCTTGAGCAATACTGCTGTCTCTCTTTAGCTCCAAGGCATCATTCCACTCAAATGTAATCAGGCATTTTCATAATTAAATCAGCAGCAGCTATAGGCATGCATTAAAGGGTGACTGTTCAGACAGGCATGTGTATTTCGGCTGGCATCAGGCAGCATTTCAGTAAATTCAGGCAATTGCTTAATCTCAAATCCTGTTACATGCCTCACATTCTGACAAACACAAAGTCCACAATGCACAATCCATTTAGCTGCAATGGTTGGTTTAGGTAACAGTCTGCATGAATTTAAGTGGTGGTATTTTAGGCCTCAGCATCGACAGATTCGCCTTCTAAATTCAGCCCCATTTAGAGTTTTAGTGTCATTACACACACAAGTTTTAAAAGATGCCAAGATATATACTTTACCATGTTAAGTGAAAATGAAACTCTGAAACTACTGAAGAATTTCCTCTTTGCTGAGAGACCTGCATTAAAAATGTTATTAACCAATCTTAGCAAGTGTTGACGTCTGCCATAGATCAGACAAGTTCTTGTCTTATGGAAGTCCTGTGGATACTTTTGGAATTTGGCTGATAAAATAAAAATGTGGTAAAAACATGGTGTTTATAATAAGAATACATTTGATTTCCTCAGTATTTTAAATAAACAAATACTAGTTTATGTGTAAACTAAACTGTGTAAAAAAATTAACGAGTAATATTTGTTCACAAACAGATTCATGTCATTGCCATTTTATTGCCGTTCACTGTACTATAGTGAATGTGTTGTAGAAACATAAGGAACAATTCTGTACACTTATTACTCTAATCATTTATAGTCACTTTGAAATGAGGATTTTCTTTTTTCTATGGCTTAACTCAGATTTGTGGTCACCACAAATTTTAAGTTAGATTTTTTTTAAGGGAAAAAAAGGCAGATAAAATGCTTTTCAACGTTACACTTCATTGCAAAATAATATAAATCCAATTTTTAACACTATACTAAAAAATCATTCTGTGTGTGGAAGTCTCAGTTCACTCCTGTGGAAGGTTAACCAAAGAGGGCGGGGCTTAGAGAACAATCACTGTCCCTTTGAAAAAGTCCCTTTCAAGGAAAGTCAGTTCACTCAGCGGCCATATTTGCAATGCCTCTGGGCAGCTGTTTCAGACATGCAAGACCACTGCATGAACTTTCCAACACTGAAATCTCACAAATAAATAATATTAAATAATATATTTCGAAACGGCAACAAAATCTGACATGGACTGTCCCATAAGTGTTGTTTCCTATATGCTCAAATAGTATTAAGCAGAGGGAACCAGAGCTTCTAATGGCAGCTGTAGTGACATGACGACTTTACCAATTGATGATTGGTTCTTTTATTTAGAAGGCGGGACTTATTCCACCATATTGTGCGTTGCACTTTCTCCTATTCATAGTCATTTGAGTGAACAGTCTTGTTATATTTACAGTCTTTGACGTTGTCCAGCTGAAAAACTGATGACAATGTCAATGGTTTGAAGTGTCCAGTAACTTATGTAAAAGGATTTTCTTAAAGTCAGATTTCTGCTCTTGGGTGGCTCAGCTGAAGTGTTCGTTTTAAACAAATCATTTGTAAATGAATTTCAAGAGGAATTTGGAAGTGCAGCTAGCACTTTCTCGAGGTCAGTGCCGAAGTAGCAGATTGAGGCTCTCACAAGGCTATTTGAGTATTTCCTGTTCCCCATTCTCTCTCACTCGCTTTCGGAGTCGTGTTTTCCTACAGTGTGTCATGTGTCCTACAAGTAAGCAGGACTTCATTCAAGTTCAGACTTGCATGGTAAAGTTTTTCAAGAGTTCTTGAAAGTAGATAACTGGATAACAAGAGGACTTTTTAAATACACAAAGCACAAATAAAGCTACACATTTGCTTTCTTGTTCCTTCTTTTGACTTTCTTTATAACTACTCAACAAACTTGTATCGGCTCTTGGCTGTGACTCTACCTCTCTTGGTTATTATAAGGAAATGCTGATTGCATTTGCTTCCTCAATCATCTGTAGTGTGAAGTGTTCAGTTTAAAGACTTATTTGGGCAAAAATGTGATCTTCCTCAAGTGCACATGGTAACAGAAAAGGGGAAAAATTCTTTATTTCAGCTTTTTGGGCAGCAACTGCTTTGCGTTTCCATATAGATGGTAAAACATTATTTTGTCAGCTGTGTTTGGTAAGAATACAGCTGAAGCTTTCCAGATTGTTGCAACCAACTGAAGTGTTACTACATTCTGTCTTGTTGGGTTTTTAGCACTTGGGAGCTTTTCATAATCTGTGAAGTATCTTAAACACCACATGTAAGTTAGAGTAAATGGAGTCAGTCAGAAACTGAAAATACTTTAACCACCTGGTCTTGATTTTACTCTTGTCTTGTGTTTTGATTAATTAAATGCATCCTTGCTGAATAAAAGTATTAATTTCTCCTAAAAAATCCTAATGACCCCAAAACCTTTGAATGATGATAGTGTATCTTTGGAAACAAGGCCACTGGAAAATTGTTATCGGTTGATGAGGTTTTGTTAATGCTACATTTTTTTTTTCTGCAGATCCCATTTACATTTCTATGTAAAATAGAATTTGTGGATAAACCAGGAGACCATAAGTCATAATTCACCATGTTCAGGCTAAAAACGTCTGTTGAGCATGATTGAGAGGAAATGACAGCAAGTGATTCATCTTGACTCATGACAATAAAATGCAAAGAACAGGCATGGCAGTAATCTTTCACAAATCTTGGTCATTCTAAAGCACGAGGAGCCTTTCAGAACTCAGAAGTAAGCATATGTGATTTCAGGAGTTGACTGCATAATTAAACATGGTGGATTTAAATTACAGCTGACCTTTAATCGCACTGAGCATGCTTGACCTTTCTTTTGTTAAACAGACTAGCCGTATGCAGACGTAAATTATTGATTTGAAAACACTATGGACACTGGTTGCTCGGTTTCTCAAGTGATCTGATTTTGCCTTTCAAAAATAAACCACCAGCTCAATCTCGCTTGCCGTGAAATCACATTAGTTTGATTAACCGCTGCTGTACTGTAATCTTCAATCAAACCCTGGATAGCAGTGTCCACAGAGAAACATGACCCTCAGATGCCCCACAACTGCAATCCTTCATCAAACAGCATTTTTCAGAGCACTGTGATCAAGGTTAGCCGGATATGTCAGATGCCACAGCACGAAGAGTTCATTTGAGAGATTTTGTGCCCCTGAACATGAACACACTCTTTTGGCGTTTGAATTAGTGATGAGAAGATGTCAGTGATACAGGGTTAATGAGAAGAGATGCAGTTTTATGTGTGTGTGAGAGACCTGGCATCAGCAGGGTGTCTTGTGTCGGTAGACAGGAATACAGAAGCCATGTCTCTGAGGCAGATGGAGACACACTCCATATTCATGAGCAGGGAGCATGATGCATGATGGGATTGCCTAGAAGGAGTTAATGAGGGAGATAAAAACTCACCGGCAGAATATTTATAGATTTAGTCTTAAAATTAATTGAAATTTAAGTATTTATTAATATGTCTTATTTTACTTTAAATGTCTCTTATTTCGTCGTTTTATTTTAATATTTTATTTTAAACTCTTATTTTAATATCTTGTTTCATTTAGTTGTAATATCTTATTTTTTTTAAATGTGTAATGTCTCTTTTACCATTGGTTTAATTCTGTATATTTTATTTTAATCTTTTATTTTAATGTTATTGTACTTAAATATCTCATTTCATTTTATTTTATTCTAATAGATCCTGTTTTATTTCATTTTATTTTATTTTATTGTATTAATATCACTTAAGATGTCCAAAACACATTTGAAGCTTTCTTAGAGCACTATCGGGCAAATTGAAAATATCTTTCAGGGAAGAAGGAAGAACAAAATGACAAGAAGGAAGTAAGAATCCAAGGAAGAAAGAAGATTTACTAGTTGATAAGTCTCATTCAAAATACATTGGCCTTTGCTTTTAATTAAAGGACCCTGTTACCATGGCAACGTAAAACCTCATCTTTGGGCAATATGTGTGTTTTTTGCTTGTGTGTATATTTGGACGCGTAGAGGAAGTGGTCTCATACATAATAATTGAGAGAAAAGGGATATCATGTGACTATCCCTTTCTCATCGCCCCATTGCTGCACACTAACTCACTCGTCCCACACAGTTCTCTGGCCTTTGCACCAGAAAATATGCACCTGTGGATCAATTTAACTCCTCATTATCGATGCAAAAGAAGAGGAGGCAGATATAATCGGTCTGGCCTGTGTGAATGTCACATGTTCCAAACCATTAGTGATTACGTCTTGCTGAACCACAGGAAGTGTGTGTGTGTGTGTGTGTGTGTGTGTGTGTGTGTGTGATTGTGAGAGAGATGTAAGATCAGTGTCCTCCTTTCTTTCCTGTGTATAAGAGAAATGACTGAAATGCTTTAACGTTTATATAACATCAGGCTTATGTTTAGTCTGTAGATTTTATGTTTAAAGTTCGCAAATTTTAATGCTCTCGGATGTACACACAAGTGTCTTGGATTGCTATTTACTCAATAAATTGCCAGCAGCTCATAAGCTGTTTATTAAAAATGCAGGAGAGATGAACATTAAGATGATCTCGGCAGCGGGTATAATAAATGTGTGGCTGTTAATGAATACTTCAGCTCTGACTGATGATATTGATGCTTTAATGGATTCCTGTATGTTTCAGAGCATAATGTTCATAAGTCAGGATAGACACCGTATTTTATTGTACACAAATGAAAACAAGATGGGTTGTATTGGTGTAGATCAGTGGTTCTCAGCAAATTTCCAGGAGCTCCACGGTAAGTTTTAAAATGATTTAAAAATAGTTGTATCAACCATGTTCCTAATAATAAATAATAAAGATGTACAACATTAAAATGACACTTTTTTTTTTTTTTTGGCTGTACATCTGCACTTCACAGGAGTTTTCATTTAAATAAAATTATATTTAGTGTCTTCCCAGATTAAAATATATATATATATATATATATATGTATGTACTGTAGTCCATTCACCCCATCAGTTTCGTTTTAGTTTGAATGGCATTTTGTCTTGTTCTCGTCAACGTGTCAGTAGAGTAACATTTTAAAGTTTTTTTAATCAACTAGTACTCTCAGTATGCCATATCCAGTCCGTTGTATTCATATCAGTGGCAATTTAAGCAGGAAATGCTTTTCACTGTACTGTGACTAATTCAACTTTCATCGTTGACCATGAACATGAGAGGACAAACATTAGCGTACACCAGACCTCTGCTCTCGTTCACAGATACATTAAATATATTTTTATTGAGCAGAGAGAGAAAGAGAGAGATGGAGAAGTGGTTTTGGGTGTATGTGCATGTGTGGTGATGATTGTAATTGTGTTTGTTGAGTGTTTATCAATGTTTTCTTGCATGGTCACCGTGGTGTCGTTTTTCCTACATGGTTCCCTTTTAGTCTATAAGTTGTCCAGTGTTAAATGTGGCACACACAGGCTTACAATTAGTCTTTAAGATCAAAATGATGACATGAAATGGCTGTAAATTTGAAACGGCTTACTTTTGCCTTACAAAAGTAAGTCATTACAGTTTAATTTCTTCAGCTTGTGTGTTTGATGTCGATGGAGGTCGATAGTCATCTGACTGTTTATACCAGGGGTGCCCAAACTCGGTCCTGGAGGGCCGGTGTCCACCGAGTTTGGGCACCCCTGGTTTATACTCTGAACCCCTGTATTTTGTGCTTCCTGAACAGTTAACTGTAACATGCTTATAGGGTTGGTCAGATACCACAGATGGCGTGAAATCCTCCTCAGCTTTTATATAAAGGGATAGTTCACCCAAAAATAATTTACACACCCTTGTGTTTTTCCAAACCTGAATAGCTTTCTTCTGTGGGACACAAGGGTTTACTTTGGAAAAAGTTTACACTGTTTTTGTCCATATAATGAAAGTCCGTGGGATCCAGAACTACATTGAACCCCCTTAAAAAAACACAAATATCACTGAGACGTTTTTCTTTGGTGTGAGAAGAGAGAAATTCATACAGGTTGGTATGACATGTGGGTGAATTAATTATTTTGGGTGAACTTTCCCTTAAGAGTCAACTCTGTAAATCTAAGTCTGGGTTGCTTAATATTATTAAAATTATGACCAAAATTACAAGCCTTGCAGAGCAGCCCATGCTCAGTGAGATAAGGTAAAATCAAAAAGTTTTTCATGCATAGAATATAGACCTCATTTGCTAATGAAATACGCATGGCTTTTCTGTAGAGCCAGTGCATGTAATTCAACATCTAAATGAAAGAATGCCATGCGTCTGAATAGGATCTAATATTAAAGTAATTAGTTTAAAAATAGAATAGGTTTCAAAGTTTACTGTGACATCATCTGAAAAATGAGGGAACATTTCTAAAGAAATCATCCAAAAGTGTAATGAATTTAACCTTTTATGGTCATGTGACATGCAGTACACTGTGGCAAAGGTAACTGAGATGCTATGTATAAAGACAAATCTATATTTTCATGTGATGAAAATCAAAAAATAATTTTAGTTTTGTATGGAAAGGGGTCTTGTGAAAAGAAACGTTCTTATTTTCTCAATATGAATTGTGTTGCCTACAATCTTGTCTCCCTTTTTTTCTCCATGTATCTGATATTCCTTAGGGTTTTCCATTACAATCTAATCAGTAAAGGCAAAATACCCTTTAGTCTTTTCTATAATGGAGACAATAATGTTGGCGATTGCTGTGCTTCATGTTGTTCTTTGTTTTTGTGTTCCAAGTCACTGGTAAATGTTCCTGTTTGCTCACTAGTTCAATTCAAATAATAGGTGTATAAATATTTGTCTCCCAATCTGTCCAGCTATCCACATGTTCTTTTTCTTTTATTATCTACTGTGACACTAAAAGGTATTGAAAATATTGTCTGTTAAAGGGTGAATGTGGTCTATATGTTATTGATTGAGGAGTCGACTGATGACACCAATCAAACAGCTTTTGCATTCTGTTAGAAGCCATAAACCATTCTGTCATTCCTTTGGAGAGGTTTTAGCTGTTCCATTGTTGTCGTGCCAAATGATCTCACACTGTGTTAAGCTAATTTTAGTACAACATTCCCTGAAATCCATCAGGATACTTCTGATCAGCAGAGATTTGAATTAATATGAGCACAGCTAATTGGAATTTAGATTGAACATCACTGATCTACAGTGTTAAAACTTTTAACACTAAAAAGTAATAACTCGTAATTAATTGGTAAAAACCCTTTTTACAGTTTTGGCTTTATAATTACTGTTTGCACATCTGAATAATCACATTAGAGCTTTGGCAGTATTAACTTCTGTGGGGAAAAAAACACTCCTTCCGATGCAGATAACACAAACAGCACAACATTTTTAAACTTTTTTTTCTTTTATTTGATTATTTTTTTCTGTGAAGTGTAATGCCAGGAAGACTAAAAATGACAGTGTAGTTAAATTTCACAATTTCATCTTATGGCATGTTTTTGTTGTTTAATTCATCATTCCAGTGATTTGACAATGGTTGAGAGGGCCTTGAATCATCCTGATCATATCTGTACCTTGCTGTCACCGTCTATGTCAGTTGAAACTGGTGGTTATGGTATCGTACTCTTGTAAGTTTATACATATTGATATGTGGCTTCTATAATATGCACATTTATTTTTGATTTTCTTACTAAAATGTACAATTATTCTTGTGACAATAAAAATACTTTTAATTTGGAAACATTTAGTTTGTTTTGGTGATTTATACAGTTATGTATCATACTCATTTATATCTAAAATGAAAAAGATTTAGAAAATAAACAATTAAATATATAATATAGATAGAATATATAAATATAAAACAAATAGTATTATTATATAAATAATACAATATGAAAAAAAAAACACCAAATAAAACTGGTTGTTTTAAAGTAATAAAAACTATATGTTGTTAGTCTTACGTTTGAGGATCTGGGGCCGTTATCAAAGAGAAGATGTGACCTTGAATTCCAAAGTGCACACGACTAAAACACTCCCGTTTATTAAATTATTATTATTTTATTTTTTTGTAAATTACCTTAAACGGTATGATGCCAAGTGACCAACTCAAAATACCATCACTAGATGGAGCTGTTTGCAAGCCCTGATTCTGTCGCCGCATGAAATGTTTTTCTCATCTAAATTACAACATGTAACTTGAACACAAAACCTGTATTACAAGATTTGCGCTTGATATGTTGTAAAACAAAACAAGCTTGGATAAATGTTAACGGAAACGCAATCGATTCCGGAACTATTGTTCAGATGTGAGGCGCAGCTCCTCCGGACTTTCGTCGTGGTTGCGCGCGGAAGTGTTAGTCACGTGACACGTCTCAAGCGTATTAGCGTAAATATTTTTCTCCTCACAGCGAATGATTGCAGACCTCGCTGTTTTACCCGCATTAATGAGTATCGACTTAACTTTTGTCTAGTAGCCACAGTTTACTGGAATATTCAAACTAAGCAGGACAAAATGAACGTGGACCTTACGCAAACCGGACAGACTGGAGCAGCAACCGCATCCAGCACATCCACATCCAGCAGCAGCAGCAGCAGCAGCAACTGCGTCCCGAACAGCGCCTCCATGACAGCAGCCAGTGCTCCACACAGAGATCTGATCTGATCATCATCCAGTCTGTCTGGAATGACATGAAGAAACTGAGACCGGCTAAATCCAGAAGAACTGTGGCAACGTCTCCAAGATGCTCCAAGAAACCTAACTGCAAAGCTACAGTACTGTTACAAGTTTTAGGCACCTGCGTAAAAATGCTGTAAAATGAGGAAGCTGTAAAACATAATGTCATTAGTAGATTTTCTTTATCAATTAATTTCTATTTACTAAATTAAATCAACATTTGGTGTGACCATCCTTTGCGTTTAAAGCAGCTTTTGCCCTAAGTGCACTTGCGCATAGTTTTTCAGGTAGGTTTCTTGGAAGTATCTTGGAGACGTTGCCAGATTGGCTTTAAATGCTTCACCATTCATCAGCTGGAAAAAAAAATCACTTTAGAAATTATACCAATGATATCATTGCCCTGTCCTTACGGGACACAGAACACTCCCTACAGAAGTAGAATGATTTTTAAAACTTGATGTGTATTGTCCTGTGAATGGGCTTAAATAACACATTCATGTGTCATGAAGTGTATTGCATTGTTGGTAATACATTAGGCCAATATTAAAACTTATTTAAAAATCCTCATCATGAATATTCCTTGACATCTTTATTCTGTGTTATCAGAATCCGTCTCATATCATTGGCGTCTCAGAAGTTCATCTCAGATATTGTAAACGATGCACTACAGCACTGCAAAATGAAGGGCACGGCCTCTGGAAGCTCCCGAAACAAGACCAAGGTTTGTGTGTGCAAATTGTGATAAGTACAGTAACATATTCTACAATAAATCTAGATAATGAATGTTTCATCTGCAGGCCATCATTTGTATAAGTTAAAAATGTGTTGTAAAAATCTCTCATTCACACTGTTCTCATCACACCTCCCAGGACAAGAAGTACACGCTGACAATGGAAGATCTGACACCAGCCATGGCAGAGTATGGCATAAATGTAAAGAAACCTCATTACTTCATTTGAGGGGAAGTGCTTCATGGAAATGGACTGCTGGAAATGCGCTGTTTGTCCCATCAGAACTTTGAAGACATTATCCTTCAGCGTGGGAACCATCGGCCCACTGGCCCTCAGCTTTTTGTATGTTCTTTAAGCGTGTTTGATTGCACCACACCGTGTGACTTTAGTTGATGTCAGTAAAAATCCTGTATAAATAAATTCATTGTAATTACGTTTTGTGTAATTGCACGTCTTCTGTAGTGGGATCAATTATTGTGAAAATGAGTCTTAATTTAACCACTGTAAAGCTGTTACACTTCTGACGTCAGTTCATACACTGTCTGAACCTCTCATCTCTGCTTTATGGATTTAGTTTCACGCCATAAGAGGCTTGAGCTGTGATGTGTTGCAGTATTAATAGTACCTAGAGCTGCTCTCAAGTTTCCCTCTCTACAGTGTAGTACGGCTGCACTGGCCATAGACCGCTCATCACACCATCTGTCTACAGCAAACATGATATTAATAATAATATTTAAATACTAGCCTTTGCTTTGTGCTATTTGCAGTTGCGCTTCATCTGTACGTGCTCACAGGCATAGTTAATGCAGATGTAAAGCTCAATAATAGAGTGACAGGGCAGTTATATTAATATTAAAGCTAGTATTCATTAAAAATTTAAATGCAATTATTACTGTGCTCTTATTTGAAAAACAGTGATTATTTTGTAAGTGTTAATATTAAATGATTTCATCAAATGAATGCATATTTTCCAGATTATTTCTACAGCACAATATAAATCTAAATGGCTAGACAACCTTTTCCCACATCCCAAGAAAAAATGTGAACATTTCTCTCATGTTTATTAAATTGCACTTTTAACAAATGTTTATTTGCAAGACACAGGCTGAGGTGGAAAGTGAAAATGTGTGTATCTAAATGCAAATCCATCGAAGTTTTGTAGTTTGCAATGAAATATAAAAACGTGCTGAACAGAAATAACAGATCAGACCTTATACAAGAGAAAATACAGCTTTTAAGACGTCAATTTGTAGCATCGGTCCACACATTCTTTTAAGTTCAGCTATACTTTAAAAAGGTGCAATGTTGCAATAGTCAGTGAGCAAAATGATTTCATTTGAGGACTTCAGCTGTTACATTGAGAAGATTAAAAAAATTGGAACATTGTTGCTCAGTGAAAAACTTTTCTAAAGCAACAGTGTTGTTGTTTTTTCAGTGTTATTTTAGCCAAGTATCTGCATTGTATTTTTGATGTGCATGCTTCACATGTAAATGTCTACATCCAATGTCCCTAGAAAACTTCTCTAGATCCCTTTTCTAAGAAAAAGGGTGTCAGTGCCTGTGTAGTGCACGAAAAAACTAAACGGACCCAGTTTAAATCCAGCCTGCGTCACATACTGATCCCATTCCCACTGTCCTATATCCATCTCAACTGTACTATACAACAAATATACAAGCCGTTAAATGAAATAATAATAATAAAAAAAAAAACAATCCTTAATCAGGCTCATGTGAAACATAAATATGTACTTCAATTTGCAGATAAAAACATTTCATTAAGCCTTTATCGGACATTATAAGCCCTTCTTGCCTCATTTGTAAGTCACTTTGGATAAAAGCATTTGCTAAGTGAGTGTGTAAAACACAAATGATGTTCTTTGCATATTGTACTTGTCCTGTCAGTCACAAGCATGCAAACACTTTCCATTTAAATTAGACGAAATGAAATGAAAAAGATCAAAAATCGAATTTCTTTTTAGAAACCAGTGTTTTATGTATACAGTATGTTTTTTTTTCTTCTAAAATTCTCCTTTAAAAACTGCTAAAGATTTTCCTGTGAACAAAATATCAGGATAATAATTCTTTAATAAATTATTTTATAACTTAATACAAAAAAGTTGAAACCACAGGTACATGTGGTAGACAAACCAAAGAAAAGACTTGCCTTTGTGGCTCTATGTCCACAGATTACAAGGTTTTCAGGCATTTGTCTGTTTTATGTAACTCACTCAACTGTAAATGTTCACAGAACAGTGTGAACAATTTTATTGAGGATGTTCGGTAAATTCAGTCACCAAAAAACAAGTCCTAAATCAGAACAGCCATCAGAAATAAAAATCACCAGACCTCATTAAAATAGCAGTAACATGTTCAGGCAGGCGTCCCTTTTTATATGTTATTTCTCTTACCATCTTTGAAAAAAGTACCCTTCTAAACAACCAGTGCACTACCTGTTCATAAACTGAAGTAATTGTGATTTTGGACAATGGCAGAAGATTCAGGCTGAAGACGTCTCATGAATTTGCTGAATGTGTCTCAATATGTTTCTACACAGCACTAATGTTTTCCTTGGGTTTGGTTGACTTGGTGCCGGGTGGAACTGGGATGGGACGGCGTTTACGTTTTGTTACCTTGCCACTCTGCCCGTTTACGATGCCCTGAGCCATGCCCTCCATATCCTCCACGCCAATATTAATGGCTTCTGCCAGCTCCTTCCTAGTCACAGATACAAACTGTGGGTCCTCAGCCAAGGAGTCTAGACCACCGTCTCTCAGTGCCTGAGGATTCATGGACAATATGGTGTAATAGTCTCTCCTGAGAAGGTATGGAATGAATGTTAAGTACATGAGATGTGTCCTGGTGTATTTACCTGCTGAATGAGTTTGTCGGTGGCTGGTGAAGCTTCTGTTGCTGCTCTCTGGTTCTTTGATGGCCCATATGAGGGGTTACAGGGGAACTGAGAGAGTCAGACACACATGGAGGAGTCAGAGAGGAATATCAAGTAGTCACTGTACTGTATTTAGCTCAGGAAATGTGAAACCTGTCCACACCTGTGTGATATTGGTCCTCACAGTGAAATCTGACAGCCGTCTGTCATCAACACTTGAGGCCCCGCCCACATATGAACTGGAGTCTCCTATTGGTTGCACAGAAAATAATGTCATTTATACAATAAAGTGTGTCGATTTCTGTCATATCAGCTGAATTTCTTCACGGTATAAATATTATAAATGGCTTGACAGATTATAACAGATTTTGAAATGCTTTTTAAATAAGTCTTTTTATGCTTAAAGAGACTGCATTTATTTGATCAAAAATACCGTAAAAACAGCAACATTGTGAAATATTATTACAATTTATAATGGCTATTTTCTAATTTAATATATTTTAAAATGCAATTAATTCAGCAGTCATTACTCCAGTCTTCAGTGTCACATGATCCTTCAGAACTCATTCTAATATGCTGATTTGGTGCTCAAGAAACATTTCTGATTATTATCAATGTGGAAAACAGTTGTGCAGCTTAATATTTTTGGTAAAGTAAAAACATGATTTTTTTAGGATTCTTTGATAAATGCAAAGTTCAAAAGAAGAGCATTTATCTGAAATAAAAATATTTTGTAACATTACAATGTCTTTACTGTCACTTTTGATCAGTTTATTGCATCCTTGCTGAATAAAAGTATAATTATAACATTTGACCCCAAACTTTTGAAAAGTAATGTATATGGTGGCATTTGTAGTGCTTTCAATAAAAATGAATAACATTTAATAAAAAATTATTTTCAATGTAATACTGTAATTAATAGGTCCTAATAGTAGATACTATTTTTCTAATAAAAAAATAATAATATATATTTGTTTATTATTTATTAAAAAAAAATTCTTCAATCACCTACTCTTTTCACTTACTTATGTCCTCATATGAATAGTTTCTGGTTGCAGCAGCTGACAGTGACTCGTTTTCAAACGTAAACCTGGATGACATACTAAAAACAGCATCAAATGAGCATTGTGACCTTTACAGATACACATTAAGTGCACTTTTCATTATAGGTATCCACTCACTCTTCTACAAAGTTGGCATTGTTATTGGTGTTGGTTGTTGTTGGCATGTTATCAGGGAAGAACTCAGTGTTTGGGAGGAAGACGGAGTCTGGAGGTGACTCTATATCCTCCAGACGAGTCTCCACAAACTGCAGGGGCCTCTGGCTGGTCACCTGTGTGGAGAGGGGGCTGCTGGGCTCAGAGGAGAAGGGGTCTGTGTTGAGTCCAAACAGACCTCCTGTCCGCTGCATGGATAGAGACACAGAGACTATAAGTCTAAATGGACGTCTTTATCTACTTGTGTCTATTTCCTTAAGAAGATGCTTTAGTGCAGACCCTGTAGATGCCCTCCTCTCCGGCCTCCAAGGCACGCTCCATCTCATCCTCAGCGATCAGGTCACCTGAGATGGCCCTGTGCAGCTCAGGTGCTGCTTCCTCCTCGATGCTGCGCAGACCTGCCTGCAAAGTCAGATGGAAGTCTTGTTAGTATTTTGCTTGAAAAGTGTCCTTTGTATGATGTTTACTACAAGCATTTATCATAAAGTGCACCTTAATCTCATTAGCGTTCTTCTTGGTAGGCCTGTAACCGTAGTATTCCTCCTGCCGTTGCATAAACTTGCGGAAGTGTTCCTGAATCAGGAAGGTTGCGTAGAACTTTCCAACGGTGACTTCATCCTCTACAGCCAACGAAATTACATCACAGTCAGACATGGATTGTATTTAAAAACATGTGACTTAAACATAAATGATTATTATCACAGCTATCTCACCTCCAATGGGCGGAATGACCTGGTCCAATAGCTTCATACTGGTCCTCTTCCAGATTGACTTAATGATGGCTCTCAGTTCCTCATTGGCCTGCTCAAAGTTTCCTAACAGAAACATGTAAATTATATTCTATGCCGCGAATAAGCTGCTTGTTAAACGTAATCTCAATTACACACCTTCCGTTTTGATTTTCAAAGCTGTTCTGACCAGTGCGAAGAGTGTGGCGTTGAAGGTCACTGTGCCGTCGCTGTTCAGCGGCATGTTCATGGAAATCAGGCGCTGAGGTGGAAGTTCACAAATACAGGTTTGAAATACTCACTGAAAAACACTACTGGTCAAAAGTTTGGGGTCAGCACTTTTTTTAATTAATACTTGGATGCACTGAATTGATCAAAATTAAAATGTTACAATTCTACAATTTTTAAATTCTACATTTTAATTGTACTGTTTACAGTGTTATTGGTAATAATATGAAATGTTTCTTTAGCACCTAATCAGCATATTAGAATGATTTCTGAAGGATCATGTGACACTGAAGACTGGAATAATGATGCTGAAAATTCAGGTTTGCCATCAGGAATAAATTACATTTTAAAATATATTGAAATACATAACAGCAATTTTAAATTGTAATAATATTTTACAGTATTGCTGTTTTTACTGTATTTTTGATCAAATAAAGACAGCCTTGGTGAGCATAAAAAAAACAAAATGATTTCCAACCCCAAACTTCTGAACAGAACCAAAAAAAAAGCCAATTCTCTTACCTTACACGCTGAGCGGTGGGGACAAAATTTACCAAAACCCAACGGTGGTTGAATCCTCCGCAGGAGAGTTACTACATCCAGATGTTTGATTCGTCCCCTTTATAAGGACAGAAGACTATGTTATTATTATTATGTTTCAAGGAAAATCATAAAATTAACTTCAGGATAAGATGACACTGGCACTGGAGCCTTGTGTGCTTTAACTCACGTTGCTTCAGGGTCATACTCTGCCCAGATCTTCTTGAACTCATCCAGGTGATGCGGGCCGAGGATTGACCAATCGTGAGTGAGGTAATCAAAATTGTCCATAATGACAGCCACAAACAAATTGATAACCTACAGGAAGAGATTGATTTAGTTTCTAAAACAAACAGCAATGTTGGATACTGTATTCTGAGCTGATTTCCAAGTTTACCATGTACAGGTGCATCTCAATAAATTAGAATGTCGTGGAAAAGACTACAAGAGCCTCATATCTGTTTACCAAAAATGCACACAGCATGTAAAAGCTGAGGAAGTAGAAGACAGCGATGCTGGAGCCACAGGTATACTCCTCTCCAGGGCCGTAGTCTGATTTGGCATCACAGAGCTTCCCATACATAGAGGCCAGCATGACTTTAGGCCACTGCTCTCCAGTGGCAACACTGTGAACCCACACATTCATCAGTTACCTGATTATTAGACTAAAAATAGAGTTGAGTGCACTATATGGGCTCTCAAGTTTGCAAAGAATGACTTTTATTAAAGGGGTCATATGACGTTGCTAAAAAAGAATATTATTTTGTGTATTTGGTGTAATGAAATGTGTTTATGTGGTTTAAGGTTAAAAAAAAACATGTTGTAAATACAACTTAACCACTGATTTCTAGTCGTGTCCTCTTTTGGAAGGCCAAACAAAGTAGTTTCGCTTTCACGACACACACACAGCATCTTCACGACATGGCAACGGCGGCAAAAATACTACAACAAGAATAAAAGTTACGCCTTCTTTCTTTGCGTGAACATTTGGGCGGCGTTATGCAAATCTTCCCACACAGTGACGTAGACGTGGGGGCGTGTTTAAACGAGGCGTTTTAGGAGGGCGTGGACGAGTCTTAACTTTTATAAAGAATATCTCTTTGGGTTTGAGACTTCAGTCTTTGCAACTTTAGGGATCTTATCTATTCATGAACAGCTTGTAACACTCCAAAGAGAAAAGAAAACTTGAAATCGCAGCATATGACCCCTTTAAAGAACAAACAAGCAAAAAAGAATTTCTCTCAGTACATTGTTGACTCACCGGAACAATAACAATACAGCTTGAGGGAAAGTTTGGAAGTTATTGTTGCGGTTAATCTCTGTACCATCGACCAGAGCAATTTTACCAAACATCTATAAACAGAAGGAGAAAGAGAGGATGAAAGAACTGAAGAAAAAATACATAAGAAGAATGAGAGAAACTACAGGAAATTTAAACAACTGAAGGAAACCAGATAAGTGAAGCTCACCTGCATCCCTATGACAGCATAGATGAAGAAGAGCATGACAATGAGAAGAGCCACATGAGGCAGTGCCTGAAGCAGGAAACACATCATCATAGACTGTAAGATACATTCAGTTAAAGCTAAAGCACTTTTCATTAAAAGATAATGATAAAATAATAAAATAAATAAATACATTTTTATGATCGTTATATTATTAACTAGATATAATTATTATTAATAATTATTTTCTTTTGTTTTGTCTGACCTGGAAGGACTTAATAAAGGTCCACAGAAGGTTCCTGATCCCCTCTGAGCGATTGAGCAGTTTAATGAGACGCAGCACACGGAACAGCCGGAAGAACGTGATGGAAACTCTGACATTTTCTGCATCCTAAGAATGAGTAGAATTATGAGAGAAATGTTTAGTTCCACCTATAAATATTAAAGTGGACATTTTTTAAGTGTTTACAAAGAAAACAAACCAGGATTATGTACTTACAGCTATTGCCTGCATTGGATTCACTTCCTGAAAAAAGAATAGACTCTTTTCACTTGTTTCCATCAGTAATGTAATATAATACAATATAATATAATAGCATATAATATCATATAAAGCAAAAATACATAGCTACACCATAATCTGGTATCATGCATATTTGTGGATATTTAAGCTTCTAAAAACATGAATACAGTCAAGACAGAGACATTACCTAAATTAATTACATAAAGAATAAGGAATAATGAATACAAACCCTTCAAATCAAACCATTTAGGCAAGCACAGTGAGACAATAAATCTGCAATAAATTAAGCACATTTTTTAAAAAGCTTTTTCTTTTTTCATCAGTAGGAATCTGCTGATTGAGCCATAAAATCAGTATTATTAATGGCTGTCTAACAAATTCAGTTCTCCTTGCTCTTCGTTTAGTATGAGATAATGTGAGCAGTGTCTGTCCCATGCAGCGCAGAATGATATTTACCGCACAACCATGTAGACACCACAGTCCTCCACTGGCATCCAGCGCAGCCTGAGAACAGAAAGATGAGAAGTCAGGATGATGGATGAGAGATGACATGAGAGAAACGCCAATGCATCTTGCGAATAAGAGACAAACATCAACATTTATGAATGACAAAAATTATGAATCACACTTCCAAAACAAGTGGTTACTTATATAGACGATAAAAAGTGCATCAAATCACTCTTGGAGATGTGGAGCGGTGTGTATTAAGCAGCTGTGAGAGATGGAAAGAGGGTGGTTCATTAATACATGTGAAATGAATCATGAAAATGGGCCCATCAATGGCCACTGATGAGTAAAGTTGGTTGAATGAGAAGAATACTAAGCCGGAGCTGATGAAATCTGTACCTCCTGTGCACTAATGCTGATATTGACTGCTTGCTGTGGTCTGTGCTTCATGTATCGCTAAATACGGGTTTAAAATACAAGCCATTGTTGGTTGCCATTTGAAATGCTTTTGCTTTTGTAGAGACATTAACACAACATATAAATCACTTAGACAATATTTTTAAATAAGTTTGGAGTCTCAGATTATTGTCATACTCACATCAACCTCACTGAGGACCACGTCAACAATACTACCGACCACGATGACGAAATCAAACACATTCCAAGGGTCTCCAAAGTAACCCTGTGTCATGGCACACACAAAATACCAACAATGTCATAAAATAGAGCACATCTTCTCACACAGTTTCATATGGAGGAAGCAGGAGTACCTTTGCTTTGAATGCAATGAGTTTGACGATCATCTCGCCAGTGAACAGGACAGTGAAGATGAGGTTGAGAGTGTCAGAGAGTTTGGTTATATGATCGGACTGGTTGCAGTGCTGTACCACAGAGAGAAGAGACAGCACATTAACAAAGCAGCCATTTTGAAATTGTTTTATAAACTATTATACAGACTGAATATTGTTCTGACTAACGTACTGACTGAATGGGATTAAGCTTTACTTTATTGGCTTGAAAACAGTGGTAAATGTCAATGTTTTGTAATGGTTGAATTAAAGGCAATATAAATTGAATGTAAAGATAATACATATTACACGCATCAATAAAATTACATAATATTTACTAAAATAATGGAAAATAATAAATTTGACACCTAATCAATTTTAAAAACACCCCTATAACCCATTGCCAGTAATTAAAAAAAAATCCAAATATCGACTGAATTAGACTACCACTCAAAATCAGGAAGATTTCTAATGATCATCAAGGCTGCATTTATTTGATCAAAAATTTGATAAAAAAAAAAAAAAAAAAAAAAAAAAAAAAAAAAAAAAAAAACAGCAATATTGTGAAATATTATTACAATTGAAAATAATTGCTTCCTATTTAAATAACTGTTAAAATGTTTTTTTAATGTCATTATCAATGACTAAACCGCCTCTTTTGATCAATTGAATGCATCCTTGCTGAATAAAAGTATTAATTTCTTTAAATAAATCTCACTGACCCCAAACCTTTGAACAGTAGTGTATATCATTAGCTGTAAATAAATGTAACTTCTATTTAACTGCTTACCTGAATTCCAAGACACAGTGTGTTGAGCATGATGAGAAAGAACATGAGGTACTCAAAATAGCAAGAAGTCACGAAGTACCAAACGCGGTACTGGTGCGGGTTCTTCGGGATGTAGCATCTGAGCGGACGTGCTTTCAGTGCATACTGCACACATTGACGCTGGTGAGGGGTGAGACGGAAAGAGAAGATGATTATAAAATTACAAAACAGTAAGCCCAGTTGCATTAACATCATAAACCTGATAAATACTGTATATACAGTAAAAGTGGAGTTAAACCAGGTATATGAAATGCAGATGTACAGTATACTGTAAATAGGATATTTACTTAAAATCTGTCATTCAATATACACACAAATTCCTGGATCAAATCCCATGTGAAGAACATCAAAGATCACACTGGTTACCTGGTTCTTGTCTAGCTCGCAGTTCTTGTATTCCTGCTCTCCTTGTTTTTGGAAAGTGACGATGACGAAGCCCACAAAGATGTTCATCATGAAGAAGGCAATGATGATGATGTAGATGATAAAGAATATGGAGATGCCCACTCGGTTATTGTACAAAGGGCCTGTGTCTACTGCATTTGAGTCTATAGCCTTATATAGGATCCTGTTGAAGATGAGTGAAGGAAGGTTTTGTGTGAAACATGTTCTTGACTGATGAAAATAGGAGTAGATTTTCACACACTCACTCTGGCCAGCCCTCAAATGTGGAGATGGTGAAGAGAGCCAGCATGCCGTTCAGGACATTGTCAAAGTTGAAATCACTGTTGACCCACACGCGCTGATGGACCTCCATGTCATGAAGAGAGTTTTGCACATGCTTTAAAAATGTTCCCCTAAGAAAAACCAAATGCAAGAACAAAGTTTTAGATGCATATCAGCAGCAACAGGAGGAGGAAAAAGCACAACATTCAAAGAAATGTGGCAAAAAATACTCACTGACACTCCTCTGCTGTCTTTTGAAGGGGGTCTGTACAATAGTACAATTTGCCCTAATTAAAGGTAATACGTTTAGCATACAGTAACGAAACACAGGGTTTTATAGCACAATATGGTGGTTGTCTCACCTTGAAGAGCTGCACTCCAATGCAGGCGAACATGAAGTCCAAGAGCATGGTGACCAGGACGATATTACCAATGGTCTTTATGGCCACAAACATACACTGGACCACGTGCTGGAGATGAAAAATTGATTAATATTTAGAAGATTTGATAATATTTAGTGCCTAATATGTATCATGCTTTGAAGATTGGCCCTAAACCAACCAACGGCTATCCATATTTAAATACACAGACAATCGCCACATCACAAATCAAAGCAGTTTTTTTTAGTTAAGATGCTGAATGAATACACACCTTTAACCCTTTGGCCCTGTTGATGGCCCTTAGAGGTCTTAGTACCCTCAACACCCTGAGAATCTTCACCACTGAGATAGTACTCGACCTGCAATACAATAATGCAATTCAATTAGTGGCCTTCACTGTATTTTAATTAAAACTTCACTTGTATGATTAATTCATTTATTTTTTAAAGAATACTGCTAAAGAAACTTGCAATGTGTTTCTTTCACTACACATTATTATATGAAGTCAGTTGTAATCTGCACGTGTTTGATTCATTTAAAAGAAATGGCTCACACACGTTTTTCGTACATACTGAAAAATGTGCAAAAATGCTGCTGGTGGTCATCAGCAGAATAATGCACGTGCGAGAACAGTTAACTGATATTTTTTTATTTATATATTCCTTGTTTCTTGTTTAAGAAAAAAATATCCTTGTCAAAGCAATAAAATAATGGGTAATTTATACTAAAAACTGAAACAACATCAAATATTATTGAACTTACTCCATGCCCATGGACAAGAGGGAAACACCCACAACAATGAGATCCAAAATGTTGAATGAGTTTCGGCAGAAAGAGCCAGTATGCAGGAATGCTCCATAAACCGTCATCTAAAGATACACAGGTCAGTGCTGAATTAAATGTCAGCCAAAGCACAAATCTGAAAGTAGCATGATCAAGTTGACAAGCACATTACCTTTAGCACAATTTCAATGGTGAAGACAGTTGTAAAGACAATGTCGGCATAAGCCAAGACCTGTGAAATGAATTAATGAATGTTCATTTTTATGAACGGATAACTAATAGTTCAGTTAACGCAATAATCAAAGTTTTTGGTACCTTGTTTCGGAATGAATGGGGGTCGATGGGGTCTTCAGCAGCCAGGGAGATACTGCTGAGGAGGATGAAGAGGAGGATGATGTTGGTGAAGGTCGTGTGGTTGATGATCCTGTGGCAAAGCTTCCGGAACCTTTCGACAAACAGCATTAGTAAATCATTTTGGGGCCATTTGTTAAAGTCTAGTTCTAAATGTAGTTTTAGTGGTCTACATGGTATTATAAATCAGGCCATAAAGCCTCACTTGTTCTGTGGGCCAAAGATGAAAAAGGAGCTGGCCTCAGGCATGGGCACCACTGTCTCCTTCAGCTGTAGGTCAGCCATGGGTCTGGGTCTGGGGCTGATCGGGATCTCTGGTTCCTCTTCCTCATCATCACCTGAGTAGGAGAGAAAGATTATAGCATGGTCTACTCAAAAACATTATGCTTATTTGTGATCTACTTGTGTGAAATAAGATTTATTTGGATTAGCATTGATCACAAAGCCGTTTATGCTGTGAAGCTAATTCAATTTTGCACAGCTCGAAAATCAAATGAAAATAGCCAGGCCTGTGGTTTGAATGTGCTCCATAAATGAGCTTGGAGGCTGGAGCTAATAATACATTTTACTTATAATAGATCAGCTATCTTTGAACTTCATCCATTACATGTTTAGAGAGGTACTGTGAAGTCTGAGCCAGCATTTTATGAAGTGCAGAGCCCTCAAATGATATATAAAGTCTTGTGTTAGAGTCTTTCAGCCTTACCTGGAAAGTCTGCAGGAGGGAAGGGGTCTTTCACTTCATTAACATTTGATTCAAACTCGTCTATCTTGAGCTAGAGACAAAAACATGAAACTTGTTTAGGCATTTACACTTTGTTTATTTAGCAGACAATAAGAGCCTAGCATCAGAGCCTAAAATTTGATGTGGCTGATTGAAGACCTGATGTAGTGAATCATCCTAATAGACTAGACAGAAAGCCAACTAGTAAAGTATTGCAGTAGGTTTATGTAAAATAAGCACAGTGAGCTCTTTTGTGTCAGATGTACCTTTGCTGTGGTGGGCATTCCCTCAGTTTTTGACCTGGACTCCATTAGTCTCTTAGCCATCAGGGCCTTCTCCTCCTCACTTTTCTCTGGCAATGTTCTTATTTGAAAAACATAAGACAAAATGTTGTTTAGTAATATATAGATATGCAAATACATTCAAAAGTTTGGGGTTAGTAAAATTTCCTTATGTTTTTAAAAGAAGTCTCTTATGCTCACCAAGGTTGAATTTATTTGATCAAAAATAAGGTAAAACAGTAATATTGTGAAATATGATTACAATTTAAAATAACTGTTTCTATTTTAATATTTTAAAATGTAATTGTGCTTTTGATGGCAAAGCTGAATTGTCAGCAGCCATTATTCTAGACTTCGGTGTCACGTGATCCTTCAGAAATAATTCTATTATGCTGATTTGATACTCCAGAAACATTTCTTCTTATTATCAATGTCAAAAACAATTGTGCTGCGTATTTTATTTTATTTTATTTTTGTGGAAACTGCAACATTTTTCAGGACTCTATGAAGAAAAGTTCAAAAGAACAGCATTTATTTGAAAAATAAACATTTGCTATATAATATATATGACTTTTGATCAGTTTAATGCATCCTTGATGAAATAAAAGTATTAATTAATTGTTCTTTTACCTCATGAGTTTCCTTCGGGCCTTCTCCTCTGCTTTCTCTCTCTGTGCTGCTGTCAGACTCTCAGCCTCGGCTAGATTGTCCACAGCGATAGCCAAGAACACATTCAAGAGAACGACTATTTAACGGCTTGCTAAGGAAAAGTCCAAACAAACTTATTGCAACAATACAAAATTACTGGTTGTGAAATACTTCTCACTTAGCAGCAGAAACAATTGCAAATGTTTATTTTATATTGAGTGCTTTGCTATATTCTTTTAAACACACTGAATTCTCATTTATCATCTCCAATCAGTTCTGACAAATTCATAACATGGACATGAAAATAATGACATATGCTTCAAAAGGATACAATTTCCACAGACATACAGAATTATGAAGTAAATGCTGACAAGAATTCCTGGGGATTGAGGTCCACCATGAGCCATGATTCCATTGTACATGATGGAGTCCCACTCCTCTCCAGTTAGGACCTGAAAACAAAGCCCAACCTCACATAAACAGCTTCTGTAATCAGAGCACAATTTCACTAAAACTGCAGTTGAAGTACCTGGAAAACACTGATGAGGGCCTGTGGGAAGTTGTCAAAGTTACTGCGCTGAATCACTCTGTCAGGGAAGTTCAATTTCCCACCAAACACCTGCATACCCAGGAGGGCGAAGATGACAATGAAGAGGAAGAGGAGCAGGAGCAGGGAGGCGATGGATTTCACTGAGTTGAGTAAGGATGCCACTAAGTTATTAAGTGATGTCCAGTACCTAATGACCAATGAGAGGAAATAACAGTCTTGGTGAAGGAAACATGTATTTTGTGTATGAGAGGTCATTAAATTAAAATAAAATAAAATAAAAATTTAAAAATATTTATTTAATAAATAAATGATATATTTCACAGCGTAAAATCCTGGGCAAAAGCCGAAGATAGCAAGTAAAGTAGTTGTACTAATAAGGTACTCTTCTCATTACTTCAGAGTAAAAGTTCTTGTGAATTGTTGCAGGAAAATAAGGACGTTAAGACAGATGGTAGTAAGATTTGGAAATTATTTGGAAATGTATAATAACTTAAGGTTTAAATAAATGAACATACCTTGTGAGCTTGAATAAGCGCAGGAGTCGTATGCATCTCATCACAGAAATCCCCAGTGGTGTCATGATGTTTGACACAACCAAGAATATCTCCAGTATTCCGATCGTGACCACAAAACAGTCAAATCGGTTGAAGATGGACATGAAGTAGGCTCTCGGACCAAATGCATACATCTTCATAACCATCTCAATCGTGAAACAGGCGAGTAGAATTACATTGGCAGTGTCTGCAAACAGGACCGAGACTCATCAAGATCTTACTTCATTCACCAAAATAAATATATAATAAAATCACTAGAATTACTGAATGATTCTATTTGAAAGATTCCTTACAACAACTTTTAAATACTAAATAGGAGTTGGGAATCATGTATTGCTTAATGGAACATACCTTGAAAACTTGTTAACCCCTCAGTCTGGTTATGATGCTCCATCGCAATGACCAGGGTGTTGAGTAACACAACAAGGAGAACCCACCAGTTGAAGAATTTAGATTTCACCCAAACATGACACTTTCTCCGTAAAACAATGTTCCAGCGGCGTGCGAGACGGCTGCGGATTACACAGTAAATGAAGAATCAGTCTTTGGTTAAATCATGATGCATATTTTTGCTCTTGATTGCACACTCACTAGAAATAGATCACCCTGTTGATCCCCTCCATCTGGTATAAACCGTCTGTCTCTGAATCAGTGTCCTTTCTAAGAAGAAGAAGTGCTGGAGAGTAAATCAAAGCAGGGAGAAACTTTAAAGATGCAGTTCCTGTGCTTTTTTTGAATGACATCAGACAGACAGTTCGATAGAATAACATAACACATATGTAAAAAGACTGTAATAGCACCATTACCCTCAGAATCGCCATCCATCACTTCAGCATGAGTGATCCATTCCATGTAACCTTTCAGATCCTCATCCATTTGTTGTCGCTCTCGTAGCTTTTGGTACTCTCCTCGTGACCGTGACTTCTCCCTTTCCTTAGTAAACTCCCTGCATCGAGGAAAAACTCGTCTCAGTTAGGCCACTTAACCATGTAGTTGAGTTTGCTGAAATGGCTTCCTGGTCATGTGATATTCTTGTATTTTTATGTCTCTCAAGTAGTTAAGATGAGCCATTTAATTCGATTAAACAGATCTGTTTCCCATAAACCATTTCAGTAGACTCATTCAGTCAGAGTGTATTTGGATGGAATAATAATAAAGACTTCCAAACTTGTTAACCAAACTTTAAGCAGTTAGTATTAAAACCTTTTATTAAAAACATAGCTAGAGCTAATACCCGCTCAGTACTCCAAGGACGAGGTTGAGGATGAAGAAGGAGCCCACAAGTATCAGAGTCAGGAAGTAGATCCAGGGCCAGTCATTCCCCATGGCATCGTTAATCTAAAAGATAAAATCATCACTAGATTTGACAAACATTAAATTTGGATTTGTTCCAAAAATCCTGTCATTGACAAACGGTCAGTCTGTGCATTATTTGTCGGAATTTTTCTCTTTCTGCAGTTTACATCTTTGCACTAGTAGGTGGCGAAAAGTGCCTGTTATGAATGAGTCATCGAACCAAATTAGTTCAAACACACTGACTCGTTCAGGAATACAACACAATTTCTGTGTCTTTCTTGGAGACAAAAAAGAGGTCTAGAGACGCCATTCAAAATAAAATGAACTTCTTTTAACTTGAGCGCTGATTTCTTGAATGCTACGTCATGCGCGAGACGTTGCAAAATATGCAAGGTCATACACGGTTGTCCAGCACGTTTATAAAGTCAAATTATTAAAAAGCAGTGCAATGCAAGACGCATTGTGTGGGAAAAACAGGGTCTCGAGTTAATTCTGCTTTGACTTCATTTGGAATTATTTTGTTGATCAGAGCAAAAAAACTGGAAATATTGTGTCTAAGATGTAAGTTACTCACTATTAATTTTTTTTTTTGTCTATTGAATATCAGCCTTGTTATCTTGCTGTTGGTCTGAATGTCACTATAATTTAATTGTATTATATATAGCCTATACTGCTTGTTAAATTTATAGTGTCCCATCATTAATTTTTAAACTTTAGCATAGAAAAGTTTAATTATTGCCTGATAATATAAATGAATGTAAAGAGAGTAAAGAGGAGGATTATCATGTCCATAAGTAATTACCCAGTAGAGAACATCAGTCCAGCTCTCCATTGTGATACACTGAAAGACTGTGAGCATGGCAAAGCCAAAGTTGTCAAAATGGGTGATTCCAAAGTTGGGACCAGGCCAACCTGCCCGACATTCAGTGCCATTGATGGTGCAGCGGCGCCCGTGTCCAGCCTGAGCACAGGGCGATGGCTTCTCATTCTCCCTGATGGCAATGATATCTGAAACAGAGGTTGAACAGTACTGGCATTGATTTGTCAATTCGCTATCATTAAAACAAGGTATCTTTGTTACATATTCAAAACTTGTTGTCAATTATGAGATTCCCTTTGTATGTTTAAAGATCTCAAAAGTTTCAAAACACTCACTAGTGCCCTGGTAGTAACACGTCTTGTGCATTTTACACTTGAACAGCTCCAAACCCATAATGGCATAAATGGTGACCATGAAGAAGACCAGCAATGCAATGTGGAAGAGGGGCAACATGGACTTCAGAATAGAGCTCATTACCACCTGGAGGCCTGGATGACAACAAATACACTTTTAACACACCAGCTTTTTTAACATTCGACAAAGACATGATTATATTGTAATCTTACAAGAAAGTTAACAAAGCATGTTCATAAAGGTCTATGTTGCCCTACTTGTGGTGCTTAAAAGTCTTACTGGGAACTCCTGATACGAGCCGCAGTGGTCGCAAGACTCGAAATGCTCTAAGAGCCTTCATATCAAACCCTCCTCCTTTCTCTTTGGGAACTCCTGCTAATGTGTCGATGGTGTCCACGACAAGTGTGAAGAGCCTGCAGAGGCAATTTAAAAGGACTATTATTTAAGAAACATTAAACAATACATTTTTAAATGTCAGCTATTATTGTATTATTAATACCTCAAACTCTACAGAAAAAGAAATCTATGGTTAAAATGAGTTCAGGACAATTTTGGAAAACATTTCAGGGGACAATTGTGTTTCATTTATGGCTTCTGGACATTCTAAATGTCATCTTACCCCATGAACACAATGACAAAGTCTAATATGTTCCAACAATTTCGTAAATAGGCTCCTTCATGGAACAAAAGCCCATATGCTACTATCTTTAGGAAGCACTCCAGAGTGAAAATGACCAGGAAGATGTACTCCAGACTCTCCTGCAATGAAACAAACAATATAGGAGAGATTAATGGGGTGTAAAACATGATACAGTCACAATTCTGACGGTCACAATTTTTTCCCCACAACTGTGAGAACTGCAAGATACAAACTCAAGAGTTAAAAAAAAACATATATTCATTTATTTAAATTCAGACCCATAGCTGCATATTAAGCTGGGTTGGGAGAAAGTGGAAAGAGTGTGTGACCTACATACCATCAAAGCTTGAGTCATGAAATAAGCTTGTGTAAAGAGGATTTATCATTACTTTAAGTGTTTATATGCAGTAGATGAAACAAAAAATGTTACGCATAGGAAAAGAGCAGAACAGCAAAGTTCTGTTTCCACATGGGGTAAAATTATCTCATCATTGTGCAATAAGTGGACTCTCAATGTGGGACAGACCAGTCATATCACTAGAATCTATGTTAATTTCTCATTAGATGCATCATGAAAATCCCCTTCTGAGATTTGAGTGTATTTATAAACGCCTCACTTGTACCTTTTGGACACGCACATCTCAAATCAAAGACTAAATATAAAACTCATCACACAAAACAGCACCTGCTAGCACGGTATATTTTCAGTTTGTAAAACATGTTCTAAATTGCATTCTAGGTACATAAACCCATAATTCTATCTAACTTGAACTCTTAAGAGCTTATGCAAATCACATATTTGTCCTGTGCATTATTTTCAAAATTAGCTGATGTAACGTTACTACTTCAAATTACCTGTAATCAGAGATTATTCATTTAACATATATGTTCTCCTATGGTAATTGTAGTTTAAGAACTTCTCACCAATGTTAAATTGGTGTTGTTGGTGTCCTCTTCAGGCATGGGCAGAAACACAGCCAGAGCTACACAGTTGGCGAAGATAGTTAGCAGGATAATGATTTCAAAGGGTCTGATGGAGTCTGCTCAGGAAAACAATGAGTAGACATGGCAAATACAACCACTGGAAAATGGAGGTAATCATTTTTCACATTCAAGTTGGGGGTGGATACGAGTACGGATTGCATCAGTCTGATTTAACCAAAAATTAACCAGAGCCAAATACATGTAAAACTGGCTTTGGTGATTAAATAAAAGAGAGACTTTGGGTAGTTATTTGCTCAGTAGCTAAATTAGAATCACTGACACACAAACCATCTAGTAAAGGTGGTTTTACCTCAGAGTAAACATTTACTAGGACAGAATATATAAAAAATATATGATTGCATGTCCAATAAGAAATATGATAATCATCAATTATTGCAGTTTCAGTTTAAACTACATGACTCACAGTCTCCAACGAACTGTAATTATTTGTGAATTTCTGCCACTAGGGGGTGGAATCAGAATTTCCCTGCCAGCTCAGAATCATGTCCACTAGTGATCCCACGCAACAGCTGTACACAACCAGAATATCATTAAACTGTATAAATACACCTATGCAAAAAAAAAAAAAAAAAAAGAGCTCCAAAATTACATCTCCTATTCACCTCAGTACAAAAGCTAAAACACTTCTACTTGAAAATCTTCTATTCACATTTATATTTATATGTGTCTTGCTTAATGAACTAATCAGGAACTGAAAGTTTCACTTCGTAAAGCAAATGTTTGCGGCGTATGTCAGTTTTGTCTCCAAGGCTGGTCTCAAAGAGGAAGTTAAGAAGCCGTTTCCAACTTTTTCTGAAAGGCAACAGTCAATTTTTGTTCTTGTTGTGAATTTAGGAACTTGTATTTATGAAAGATTCTTAAAAATATTTTAATTGTATTTACATATACAAAATTTCCAATCTAAACCCTATGAAACAAAAACAATAAAAACTGTAAATAGGGTCGATTAACACTAGTTTAAAGTCTTATTAATAGTGCATTTGCTGACTGGCTGTAAATAGGCTGGGGTTCATCCTTATCATCTTCCATGTAAAGACCTGATCCAACTGCTTCCAATTGACCGTGGTGAGGCTGACATAACAAAAGCTTAACACCTTCAGTTCACAACTGAGACACAGATTTCAGCACCTTAAGACACACTAAACCTGGGGATTATGAAAAACAACTGTCTGTTGTTATTTTCTCCACCTCACAGATGAAGATATCTATAATGGAGCAAATATTTCAGTCTGGTTTTGTTGAACATAAGACGCTGAGTAAGACAGATCAGAGTTATGGTTGCATGCTTTTTCTGACATGCATGCTAAACCAGCTCTCTGGGGGATGGATGCCTTTCTAAAACACACCCATCTCAATTATGATTCAAAACTATACAAACATCAAACCACAGTCCAAAAGGATGGAAACTAAAATGGATGTAAGTTTGAAGGATACTTCCATTCCACAATGTTGATGCAGGTCTTCCGGAAAGGGTTTTTGAGCGTGAAGAAGAACAAGGAACGTGGCGGTCGAGGGTTTCCTCCTGTGGCCTGTAGTTTCTTGAGTTTCTCCCTTTGCTTTCTCTTCAGTTCTTCTTCATTCATGATGAACGAGGCCAAAGCTGCCACCCCACCACCACCACCGCCCGACTCCATTTTGAATCTCCCAAAAGTAAAGTCTTCTCAATTCCCTCACAAAAAAATAGCCAAAACCTGAAATGAGATTCCTAGTTTAGCAAATCCTTGGTCTTCTTAAGTCCAGGTCAGATCTTTAGTATGGTCCTAAACTTCATCCACCATCTCGCCCTCTCTGAGAAGGCACAGTGTACCTTCTTGGCCCTGGCCCCTGCTGCAAACCTACACCAGACAAGCAGACATTGGAGGGGAAGGGAGCATTTAGGCACAGCTGGCCCCTTCTGAGGGATATATATAGACGGGCAGTCAGTGTCCATTCTTGGGGGTGCGGAGGCAGGTGGAGGAGGGGATGGGCGGCCTTGGGGTGCAGCAGATGAAGAAAGAGAATGACTAAAGTTCTGTAAGAGAAATTCAGCTGCTTATACAACACCACAGATAAGGACACATAAAATGATATTGAAATATGCCAGGCTTTTTTCCTAGTAGATTTACTCCACAAAACAGCAGATGAGCGTTACCCATAGTGAATTTTCTCAAGAAAAAAGCTGTACAAAGAAAGTTGGCAACATTCTTTATATATTTAACATTTTAGTGCATTTTCACATAAGCAACAATATTTCAGCTGTAAAACAGCTGCAAGTTGTTTGGATACATACTGGACAATTATTATAGCAGCAAATACGATAGTCAAGCAAAGACCTTCAAATTCCTACACATTTTGAGGTGCAAAATCAATATTTCTGGATGTCTGTAAATCAGAAAATCCAACAAAAGTGTCAAGCATATGCTTATGAAGCTTATGATATACTATTCAACAGTGCTGATCACTTAAAGCCACTTATTCCTTCACTATTATAAATGTATACATTTATTTATAATTATTCATTATAATCTGACATTTAAATGTGCCATCCTGAACGGTATTATCAGCTTGCAAACAAATAAACTAGGAATCATTCAATACATTTTGTGGTAATTCAAAGTGAAACTACAACAGTGCAATGACATTTTACACATTCATAAGCGCATTTATATTATATATACCTGTCCACATCAGTACTCCCAGATCACACGGCACACTTCCATGTAATCTCATCCTTTGCAATGCTATTTCAAAGCAAAATAGTGACAGGACCGATATATTCAAGTTATTGTGTGAGAAATGTAAAGGTGACCGTGGGTGTGAGACCAACTGGAGCTGGCTGATTCTCTTCATTTATATCTATGTTAACAGCAAGCAACTAAACAAGTTGCTTTATGTTTTCACAGTTTCAGTTTGAAAGCTGGAATCAACCAAGTCAGTCTTGGTTAGATTATAATACTAATGATAATGCAGGCCCACTGATAAAACATATTGTCATAAAAGCTGAAACTATAAGACCACCATGCATGTGGTCTCAGCCAGTGGTGCCTGTTAGACTTGTTCCCAGCTGGAGTCCATCTGAGGGCTTAGCTGAGCAGCTTGTGGCGGTCAAACACAGTCTTGCGCTGCTCCTGGACCTGTTTCTTCCAGCGCTGCTGAGCCCCCTCTACCCTCTCCAGCACAGTGTTCCCATGACCTTGTGAACCATCCACACGGGGCTTCACATCCTGTAGGGAGAGACAAAGCACAAAATTAATACCTAAACCCAACAAAAATAGAAAAATATTCCTTAACTTAAGCAAATGATCTACAAAAGTGATTTAAAAAAATATGATTCTTTGTCCCAAGTCTGCTATCAGACATGTTCACAAGCCTAAGAAAACAAATTCTACCCTTTCAGTAATATAAGACAATAATAAGAAATATTTCTTGAGCAGCAAATCAGAATGTCATGATTTCTGAAGGATCATGTGACACTGAAAATTCAGCTTTGCCATCACACGAATATATTACATTTTAAAATATATTGAAACAGAAAACAGTGATTTTAAATTGTAATAATACTTCATAATATTACTGTTTTTACTTTATTTTTGAACAAATACATGTAGCCTTGGCGAACATACTTGTTTCAAAAAACCTTAAAAATGTTAATTATTCCAATCTTTCTCTATATATATAAATGTATTATTTCTTGAACATTAAGTCATAAACAGTAGTATTAAAGTATGTTATGTTTTACTTGAATTAAAAGATTTTAAACTTAATACCATTTACTTAACTAATAAAATAGCAATTTTACAAGTTGTCAAGTGAGGGACCATTTAACTAAAAAAATTAATAACTTACTTTTTTTGTTATGTATATTTTTTGGTGTGTTTTTTTTCTTCAATTTTTCACGATAGAACAGTGGAGATATGACAGGAAGCAAGTGGGAGAGAGAGAGGGGGATGGGATCGGGAATGGTCAACAAGATGGGATTTGAACTAGGGACACCTGAAGCGCAACTGTGGCATATGTCGACACGCTGTCCACAAGGCTATCGGCGCCAACATGTATACGCATTTAATAGAAAATGCATCTTCATTTTTGTGGGTGTGAGAACGAGAAAATATTTTCTCTTATTAGACCCAAAGACTTGTTTTGCTCAAAAATCTCTCATTTAGGGGTGTGCGATATATATCGTCTGCGATAATATCGTAATTGTTGGTTTAACGATGTGCGATTTGACATGATCGAGTATTTTGCAAAAACCATTCAAAACATCCCTACAAGAGCGCACGCGTACATTACGTGAAGTCTAGACTAGTGCGTGCGCATTTAGTGTGTTTTCTTTCACTGCATGATTCAGTCTATTAAAATGCATTTAGAATGATCACAAAGAATACAGCCACAGCTCTGTTTTGTGTCTCTGAGCAACATGACGGTGTTTCGTTATTGAACGAATCAACCGTTTAAATGATTCGGTTCAATCGCTATGACTCGCTTATTAACAGTGATTTGCTGCCACCTGCTGGCGGTTTTAATTTCACATTTCGGCTTTTTCTCTCTTTTCTTTTTTTTTTTTTTTGATTTTTTTCATGTTTTAAATCATTTCAAAAATCATTATTCAACGTTTTATGTTTAATATATCAAAACATTATTTATGCATTTGTAATTTCAGGTTAAATGCATTCATGTCTTGCATTTAACAGTGTGTAAATACATCTAAATGCCACTTCAGATGCAGCTTCTGTGTTTCCTCTGCATTGCTATCGAGATATAATTTTTTGTCAATATCGCACACCCCTACTCTCATTTAAGTTCAAGTCAAGTCAATGCAAATTCTATGCTGAGTCAAAGTCTATACTGTTTCCATCTCTGTAAAATACAAACCCCAATGTGCACAAACCTCAGAATCCTCCTCGTTCTGCAGTGGCATGGTGTACGGATCATGTTTGCGGATTAGAGGATCAACTAGAAGTAGAAACAGCATGTACAGCAGAAGAGCTCCAACCACTGACAAGTAGATTATAATGGTCACCTGGGAAATACATAAAAAATATTAATACTCCTCAATTTAGCTTAAAGTGGACAACTAGATTATGAAGGCATAAAAGCAGATTATAATAAACATTTTTAATTCAAAGTAGGATTTATTGATTTCTGGAAGTCGCACAATACCTTAATGGTGTTGCTGCTTCGTTCTTCATACTTGCACTCACAGAGCAGACAGTAGGCCTCCACATCATGGCCAGGCACTGGCATGGGCTCCACCACATGCAGACAGTTGCTACAACCCAATACATTAACAATAAATTCTGAGACAGCTGAAAATAGTGTAAGAATTTATTGATCTATATATAATAACCTCTACAGACAACAAAGCCCTGTTTGGACAGTTCTTTGTCAATACAGTAGTCTGTCTCACCAGTCTTTCTGGGACACATTCTTTTTGTAGATATGTCCACTGATGTTTCTGTAGGGTGGCCAGATGCACTTGCAACGCACATCTTCATAACTCTGTGTAGGCAACATTTTAAGAAAGTTAAATTTAAAGGACATCTTTTTACATAAGTGGGACACATTTGGTAAAATTCGGAGAGCATAGATGTGGAGAGCATAGATGTAATGGATGTGTCAGGGAGAAACTGTACCTTATCTGCATATGCGAGTGAAATCACATCTATAAGAACAAGAAACACCAGAAGAACAGCTGCTATCCGGAGATTTTGAGCAATGCTGGACGACATGATGCCTGCACATAAACATCATTAAATTCAACATAAGGGAAGGTCATAATTGAATTGAAATGGGTCAACCGGTACTTTTTGATTCAAAAAATAAAAGCAAATAAAAGCAAATTAAAGCAAACAAGACTAGTCATCGGTTAAAATGCTTATTCGTGTAGGACCTAAACAAAACGTTCAAAATCAATTCTGTGTACTCAGTGGCTTATGCAGTAACGTTAGTTACGTTACATGAAGCTGACAAACCGGTCTCTCAATCCCGCAGTTTAAGCCTTTTCTCCTCTCTGTTGTGCATTTTGAGAGAGAGAGAGAAAATAAATCTGAAAAGTCAAAAGTTTAAGCTAAATGTTACATGCAAATGTTAAATTAAATGCATATACGCACCTATAATATTTATAAACGCCCATCAAACATATGTTGACTTTCTCCGGAGGTTCTGGAGTATTTATGTGTCACGTGACGATGGATAAACTCTAGCCCCGCCTTCACAAACGCTGAAAGGCAAATTAAAAGCGTTTTTTTTTTTTTTTATAGAATAACACAATTTATAATCTGTAATGCCCCCCGATATTATAAAAATAAAGCCTCGGGTATAAAAGTAATAACATATCGACTTTCAGTATCGACTACATACAAATAAGTCTCTTCAGATTTTGTGAACGATCACAAAGGAAATAAATGAGCAAAAGGGGAGCTAAAATAACTGAGAATGCATGTAACATATGTTAAGTCCAGGTATAAAGAGTTTTTAAAAAAGCATGAATATGATTTCCTCCAAAATCTTTCATACGTTTTGTTCAAACTTCCCATAAACAGTTGGCGATTTAAATACTCTGTCTCTATTGGTTGACCAAACCGTCACTCAGACTGTGCCACGTCCAATCAGCTAGCGGCCTTTCAATCCTATAATTTTGGCGGCGGTCGGAAGATGGCGGAAAATTTGAAAGGTAAGAATATATCGTGTTAATCGTTCAGAAACAACGGTTTACACGCTATATGTCTGATGTATTACACGAGTTGTTAGTTAAGTGACGTCTTATCAAAGATCCCCCAGAATCAAACACTTCGTTTTGGAAGAATCTTTGCTGCAAGTTGTTGATACAAATTCACATTAGGTCGATGTTATGGCTACCGCGCGCTCATGTAATACATTCAAACAAGCTCATTGTGAACTCATCTGTTTCTCTTGCATCAACTTCCTTGTAAAGCTGTACAGCGTAACATACGGTGCAAAGATGTGCACACTCTGTTAGTTAGAGTAATATTCAGTGTTTAGCTTTTAGCGTAACTTTTACATTCTCTTGAGGAATATGATTTACTCAACATGTTTGATCACTGGAAACTTTATCATAAAGCACATGCTTAAAATTCTCCCGCAAAATGTTAATCTAATGCCTACGTCGTTGATTACCTACTTCGTTTAGGTTTACTGAATCTCTTGTCCATTTTGCTTATGACGATTAGTCTTTAGACAATTTATTAAATGGCCCATAGGTTAGTGATAATACATGGGAGTTTTTCTGTAAGGGTATTTATCTCAAACTGCCAAAATTAGCAAGTTATCTGTACAATATGTTAATGATTTTTTTTTAGTGTGTTACTGTGCTGTTGCATTTGGTTCAAGCTTTTTAGTGCCAAAGACCCCCCAACTATGATGATCCCCTTGTCAGGTAGCCCCTTCCTACAATATAAAAGCAGTTATATATTTTCA
>NW_015554102.1:2516823-2520647 GCF_001515605.1 Sinocyclocheilus anshuiensis
TTCGTTTATTCTTTGTATATACATTTATTTCTTTGATATAATAATATCAGCTAATTGTTAATTTCCTAAATTAAACGATTTGCTTTTGTTTGTCACTGTAATTTTATGTCTTAAAATTTGTTAAACTATTATCTGGAAAATATTTCCAAGATAGCAACATATATTTTTAAAGCCTATATTAGAATATAGGATTGTCAATTTAATTGACAGTTATTTGAATAGCACTTTCCATAGTAAATATAATTCCAAAACTGTACAGCTAGTTAGAAAAAGCAGACAGTGGTGAATTCCTAGACAGAGGCAACGCAAATTCCAAATAATCTCGAATGATAGAAAGTTTGAGGTCTGTAATTTTTGACGTTTTGAAAATTTCTTATGCTCACCAAGGCTGCATTTATTTGATCAAAAATACAGTAAAAATGGTAATATTGTGAAATATTAGTACAATTTTAAATAACGGTTTTCTGTTTTAGTATATTTTAATATGTAAGTAATAACATATAACAAAGTAATATAACAATTAGCTTTATTCCCTGAGTTAAAAAACTTAATAATAATATAATAATAATAGCTCTCAAATTCTCTGCAAACCTCTGGTTTACAGGCATGAGGACATCAAGTTACCTATTTGCTGAAGAGCTGTGCAGTTCTTGATCTAAAGCTTGCACACATGTCTGTCATCCCACGTTTTACCTGTGTTTTTCCTGAAATTAACATCTAATTGTATTTTGTAGCTGAAGTTTGTAGGGTAGCATGCATCGCTACTGTAGACCAGCTGGAGGTGATCTGTCGAGAGCAGGGGGTGAAGTGCGAAGAGCTGGGCATCAGCAAGCACAACCTGTGTGACTATGAGGTGGAATATCTCTGCGACTACAAAAAGAAAGTCATCAACGATGGGAAGACACAAATAGTACAGGTGAGCTTAAAAGTCTGGCTCATAAATGTACTCCTGTCAAAGTAAATTCTACTACATGATGGGTAAAATGAGTTTTATCAAAGCTAAACTTAAGTGGTGGCCAGTCACATAAACTGCTTAGATTAGTCTTACAAGTTAGTCCATATCTAGTTTTTTTTAAGGAATCTTGCATCCAAAAATGAAAATTTGCTGACAATTTACTCACCCTTAGATGTGGAGAAATTTAGCATCACTTGCTCACCAGTGGATCCTCTGCAGTGGATGGGTGCCGTCAGAATGAGAGTTCAAACAGCTGATAAAAACATCACAATAATCCAACCGGTCTCCAGGCCATCAGTTGACGTCATTAGAAAGGAAAAGTTGTGTGTTTGTAATAAACAGATTTATCATTAAGACACTTTACTATAACTGTTGTGTCCTACTAAAATTCCTCTGTCCAAAATGTTGCTTTCCTTAGTGAAAAAGTAATCTTGTCTGAATCAGGAGATAAATATGTACAGATCAAGCACCATATACAAGCCAAAACGGGCCTGTACCATGAAGCCGGATTAGCTGGCTAGCCAGGTAAGTTACAGTTTAGATTGCACCAATCCTGGTTTTTAGGTACCATGAAAGTGGCTTGGCTTTTAGCTGCATTCGTTGCCATAGTAACTTACACTCCACGGCTAACCTGCTCCAGGGCAGGTTATGTTCTGAGTTAGAGATCTCAAACTGAAATTGGACCAGATGTGAGCAAAGTGCCACGTCTGACACAAAAAAGTCACTCCATCAGTTTATCTTGCTCCAAATTAAAGATAACTAGTACTAAAAAAAATGTCTGGCTTTAATGATAATTACTTAGTTATTTGATATGATTTATATTATTATTAATCCATTACACAAGCAATTTTAGTTTATCAGTTATTATAAATTATTTATTTTAAATGAATGTTAATATATACAGATCGTATGTAATATAAATAAGCTGTAGAATCAATAGATAATGCTTTAAAAATGACTACGTGACCTTACATGTTCGAGTCTCTATCGCTGTATATAACAAGTTTCACTTGTGATTGCACTGATAAAGCAAGATAATTTATTTTATTTGTCCTCTTTCATGAACAAGTACTTTTTTCATTGTAAATGCATTTAAATTCATCATATTCTTCAATCTCTTAAATTTTAGCAAAACGTTTAACCTTTAACCAAGGCTTGTGATTGGCTGTTCGCCAGTGATGTCACACATTCATGTGCACGTGCTCCACAAACTCAGGATCAAAGCTTGAGTTGACAAAGAAAGTTGATGATCAGCATCATGGTACCAACAAAGCCGGTTTGGTTTTGTCAGTTTGAAACTAATCCTGTAACTCTGAATTTGCTCATCTACCATCATGGTACAGGCTCCAAGTCTAAAAATATATGACAGTAAATTCTGGATTCTGGATTGATATTCTGGCCAGAAGGGACAGTTTAAAGTTGTTTCTTGCAAACAGCTTTTCACCTCACAAGATGTTAAGTGATGGACTGGAGTCGTGTGGATTATTGTTTCTTCAAGTCTAGTCATAACTATATACATGTCAATATATAGTTCATTAATCAAGGCGATATATTTGTTTAATAATGTATATAGTGTTGTGCACAGTATGATATTGTCATAATGTCATTCCTTTTTTAAATTAACCTAAAAGTCTTTCATATTTTCATTTTTCTATAGTATACATGTTTAAGTGTACCTTGTTCACATAATATATAATATAATATAAATGTTTTAATAAAGCACCTTATATTAACTTTTCATGTAATTTACATTCAAACGTTTGGTTTAATTTGAGGCCAAAAAATTAGACTGATTGACCACTTGACGAACCGCTACTTGGTCAGACTAGCTCAGTCTTAATAGTGGCTATGTTTATGCTACTGGCCCCAGGTTTAAATGTGTTTAAGCTCACATCCCTGTTACCCCCTTCATAGGAGTTATACTTGGTGAAATGGAAGGGCTACCCCGAATCCAGCAACACATGGGAACCACGGAAGAACCTGAAGTGCGTAGATCTTCTCAACCAGTTCTGGGAGGACCTGAATGCAGAGATGCAGAGACAGAAGAAGCGTGCTGCCCCTCGTCGCCTAGACCCTGCCACCGTGTCCCAGCTCATCCAGCGGGCCAAACTCCGACAGACCCTTAAACGGTGGGAGACACACCTCAACAGCCTGGGCACCCACAAGGGCCACATCTACGTCCGGAACCAGGTCGACCTGGAAGGCCCGTTTCACGTTCAGTGTTCCGTTGTGTCAGTTTAAGGTTTTTGTGTTTCATTGAAATATGTTTTGCTTCACTGGTAGATAATGGCATTATCAATCAACTTTTCAGTTTCCTTGTGATGGCTGATTGGCTGTTTATCTGTCTTTCCCAGAAGTGAGTCTGGCTTTATGATCATTTAAACCCTCTTTTTATCTCTTTTGTTTAGATCATTACAACAGAAGAAGCCGAACGCAGAGGTCACATATATGATAAAGAAGGCGCCACCTATCTTTTTGATCTGGATTACGTTGAAATGAGGTATCCGTGGGCTGCGAATGCACAGACTGCCTGGAAAACCCTGTGGAGGGATGCTGTGCCGGAGCATCACAGCACAAGTTTGCTTACAATGAGTTAGGCCAGGTCCGCATTCGGCCCGGGTTGCCCATTTACGAATGCAACAAGCGCTGCCGTTGCGGGATCGACTGCCCCAACAGAGTGGTGCAGAGGGGAATTCAGTATTCCCTCTGCATTTTTAGGACAGACAATGGAAGGGGATGGGGGGTAAAGACCACGGAGCGCATTCGGAAGAACACTTTCGTTATGGAGTACGTCGGGGAGGTGAGAAGCACTATAGGTTTACTTCCTGTACGGATTTTTTAAATATATATATATATATATATATATATA
>NW_015554102.1:2522044-2528019 GCF_001515605.1 Sinocyclocheilus anshuiensis
GTATTGGTGGCACCCAGTCACCGTGGCTTAGAGAAGTTGTTAATTTTTTCACGTTCAGTGTTCCGTTGTGTCAGTTTAAGGTTTTTGTGTTTCATTGAAATATGTTTTGCTTCACTGGTAGATAATGGCATTATCAATCAACTTTTCAGTTTCCTTGTGATGGCTGATTGGCTGTTTATCTGTCTTTCCCAGAAGTGAGTCTGGCTTTATGATCATTTAAACCCTCTTTTTATCTCTTTTGTTTAGATCATTACAACAGAAGAAGCCGAACGCAGAGGTCACATATATGATAAAGAAGGCGCCACCTATCTTTTTGATCTGGATTACGTTGATGACGAGTACACCGTGGATGCTGCTCACTATGGAAACATCTCTCACTTTGTCAATCACAGTGTGAGTGGACTTGAGATCCTTGCATCATCTTGTAAACAACTGACTTGATGGCAGTTAAACTGTAGCTTTTTATCTGAGGGAAGTAAATTGAATATCACAAAAGTTTTATTTTTTCTCCTCAGTGTGACCCCAACCTCCAGGTATATAATGTGTTCATTGATAACCTGGATGAGCGGCTGCCACGGATAGCGTTCTTTGCCACACGTGGGATAAAGGCAGGAGAGGAACTCACATTTGACTACAACATGAAAAGTAAGTGTGGGACCTTACAGAAAAAGAGTGTGTACAACATGACAAGTCATTTGGGGTCATTTACCATTTAATTATTTAGATCCAATTGATTCATACACTACCGTTCAAAAGTTTGGGATGAGTATCTGTTTTTTTTAAAGAAATTTATATTTGTATTCAGGAAAGATGCATTAAATTGATTGACAATAGAGACATTTGTAATATAACAAAAGGTTTCTTCTTTAAAAAAAAAAAAATAGAATCTGTTTCTTGAGCACCAAATGAGCAAATTAGATTGATTCCTGAAGGATCATGTGACACTAGAGACTGGACTGCTGAAATTCAGCTTTGCCATCACATGAATAAATTACATTTACTTTTTTAACTGTATTTTTTGTTTAATGTTCCATTGAACTGAGTGTCATTCACTAAATTATATATTTTTCAATATAAATACAGTATTTTTCATTTTTTTTAAGTAGAATTTGTTTTTTTCTGTCATTTTTTCCATAGTTGATCCAGTAGATGCAGAGAGCACGAAGATGGATTCTAATTTCAGTCTGACAGGACTCCCAGGCTCTCCTAAAAAGCGCATGCGCGTAGAGTGCAAATGCGGGGTACCGACATGTCGAAAGTACCTCTTTTAGAGGAAGTCCATGCTAAATAGGGACTGAAAGAAGATCATGTGTTCCAGTGAATGTTGAAAGCATCTGCAGTTTAGAAACTGTTTTGGGATGTGTTTTGAAATACTTCATTGAATTTTAAATATATATTTAAGAATTTTTTTTATTTCCCCAAGATCAACCTCAACTTTTTCCGTAGAATTGTTGTCTTCCGTGTTTAAATAGTGTATAAAATGTAGCAATACTTTTTCAATTTGTCCGTTAGAAAAGTTTGTAAAGTAAAAAAAATATTTTCAGTAATAGTTTTAAACCCATATTTTAATTAATATCAAGCTTTGACTCCATGGAATTCTTAAAGAAAAAGATTTAACTTTTTTTTTTTGAACATTGAAATGTTCATATGCTTTATCTGTTTGAATAGAAGCGATTCTCTTTTTACTTTTTCCAACAAACTTTTGTAGTCTTACTTCTTGCCCTATTTTTAGGAAATATCTTTAGGCCAGTGCAAAATAATCAAAAATCTATAATGTCCTTCCTTCTATTTTTTTTTCTTGACCTCAAATTTCCACCAGGGGGCAAAATTTTATTATTAATGCACAGAAGGGGAAAGTTTGTTAGACTGAAGGAGGTGGACCTACATGAAATGTTGCCTTTTACGTATACAAAATGTTATCATTCTGTGTTTTGTGTGTATATAGTCTAACAAAATATATTCATACTGTCAAACTGTTTTTTCAGTGACTGTATTTGAGCGCTGGACTTAACAGACGCATACGTGAATGCACGTGCTTAACTTTGGTTATTATTTCACAGGTCTATTCAGGGCTGTTTCCCAAAAGCATAGTAAGCCTATTGTTGATAGCGGTTCATACATCATTCTACTTATGCTTTTGGGAATCACAGCTCAGGTGGTTTTCAGAACTGGACCATGAAGCTGGAATGTGTGCTGTAGATTAATGTGAGATGATAAATTCTGGATTAACCAATGCTCAGGACCATTTTGCTTAAATGTAATCAATTCACACAATTCTATAACTATCGTTCAACCAAATCTGTGCATATGTAAATATTTAAAGACTACCACTTGTTATTTTTATTGGTTTTGCATTAAAAAAAAATAAAATCAAGACGCCTTGTCAGACCTCACATTTATCTCACACTCATGAATGTGTAACAAACTATGTTGTTCATTAAATTGTATCATGAGTTCCACTGCTCTATGAATATAACTGTTTAATGCCAAAGTTTAATTGATTTCAGTTTGGATAATTTCATTTTTGTTGACATTAACAGCAAGATTGATCATCTTTATGTGAAGAGCTGTACACAAAAAAAAGCTGTGAAATAAACATCCGTTTTTATGAGTTACAAACTTTTATTTCTACTTTGACATTGACAAAATACATGTGAATATTTAATTATTTAGCACAGAATGTGTTCACAACCTTGTTTGCACATTTATTCAGTGAGACGACGAAGTAATAAAATACGTGACTTGATATCTTTCGTGTCAAGTTTTGGAAGGGAATCAAGGGTCAAAGATTTCTTGAAGGAACAGTTCTATCCTCTGCCTACAATGGTGTTTAGTCACCCGGTAACCTGATGCCGTGACTTCAGTGCAATGTGTGACCTTTTGGGGTATCAGAGGCTTGGGGCACGGTTTTAAAGATCACTGCAAAACGCCATATACTTGTCTGCTAACTGACAAGAAAGGTAAGCATTTTTAACCCTTTAGGAAGCAGAGGTGTAAAACGCCATACTCTTCAAGATTAACATGTTTACTCATTTTAAGTTCATAGACAGAATGTGTGTAATCAAAGTCACAAAATGACCACATACAACATCAAACAGTGAAATTAAGTGAATAAACGTATAAACGCAAGTGTCTTTGAACATTTCTTACCTACATAAATGCTCTGCTTAGTTCGTAGACGTCTACACAGACTAACTCCTCACTGAGAACAAGCAAAACCTCACATTTAACTAAACTTGAAACTCAAACTTTTCTAAATTTCTGCTCTGCAATCACCTGCACCATTAGTCCAGTCTCGCCCCCCCTTCTTATCACACATAAATCCACATACGTGCACCATCAAGTCATTCCACTCACAAGTGACTCCCATAAAAGCCAAATGCAATCTTCAGTAGCTACTGTATGCATATATAGAGAAACTCACAAAATAGACACATTTTGGTAAGTATGAATCAATGAGCTGAGCCACATTCCAATGGCCAATCATGTATGAGGTGCACAGTGATGTCATTCAGCCAAAATACACATTGCTTATTCAAACTATTATTTTTGGTTGCAAATAAACCACTGCAGTTTTTATAATGGCAATCTGAATGATAAACTACTGTATACGTCAAGCAAAATCTCAACTCCTAAATTTGAAAACACTAACTCTCACTCTAATACCACAAACACCAGATCTGATTGCATGTAAATATTTTTTTGGAATTCCTCAAGGCACTGGGGGAAGAGGAAGAAGGTAAAGTCTTAAAGCTTTGTAGAAGAAACAGATGGAGGGGAAATTAAACTGGCATTGAACTTAGAACCAGAGGGACAACAGGAATAATCCCACACACAGAAACGCACTGGGCTCTTGAATCCCAACAGCCAGGCAAATAACAGCACTGAAGAAGGTCGCGGAGACCATCAGACACGTGTCCAGAGAAACCTCAGTCTGATCCTTTGATATCCGAGATAGTTCAGTGCCGGGTCTTGGCAGTGTGTGCTGGGTTTCAGGGTTTTTACATATCTGATATGGAGCAGTAGACGTTTCATCACCCTTAAAAGTTATATCATCTTCTGCTGAAGAGTTAACGGTTGAAGACTGAAGATCGACGGCTGTTGGTGATGTTTCAGAAATGCTGGTCAGCTCTGGCTTTTCTGGTTTGCTTGTTGGATGCTCTGGAATACACATTGTAATAGTTTGGTTATCAAGTTTTGGATCCTCAGGGTGGACTGAGGCCAACATGCTCGGATCCAAGACAAGTTCTTCCTCTTGCTGATGTTTCATGTTTGCCGGCTTATCAGAGTCTGGATGGATGAGTAAACTTTGGGATTCTTTGTCCGGTCTTGTGGGACCTAAATGAGATGGGAACAAACAGGAAGCCTCCAAACCATCTGTTTCCTCATCATCATCCATCTTGGTACTTTCCACCTCAATCGTCTTGATGGTATCGACTCGGACCGAAGAGACAAGTTCTACTTCGTGTTCTTGAATTCCTTCCTCCAGGGGGTGCTGTAATCCCTCTGATAAATTGAGCTTCTCCACATCTTTAGTTGCATTGTTTACCTCCTTTGATGAAGGAGGCTGCTTGGCTTCTTCCAACATGTGAAAGCAAGTCCCAGTTTTATCTTCTTCTACATTACTACTTGGTTCTTCTAGCACATCTGCCAATGTGGCATCCTTTTCTACAACATCTTCCTTCACCTTAACATTCTTCATACCTTCTTCCAGGATTTGTGGCATGTCTGGAAACCTAGCCAGTGATGGTTGGCTTAACTTGAAAGGCACTTGTGCTAACATCTCAGTGTGGAAATCGTCCTTCTGTGAATGAAGGGATTGGTCAGGTTTACTGGAATCCTCAAATTCATCCTTGGTTGTTTCTGGGTGAGCATAATGGTGTATGAGAACTGCAGGAAGGGGAAGGGCCAAGGAAGGGCCAACATTATAGACTTGATCTTGTGGCTCAGAGAACTGCTGTGTTGAACGTGACTGGGGGATAGATAGAGTTAACGGCTGAAGTCCAGACTCTTCTGTTTGTGGTAAATTATTGGATGACATTGACTCAAGTGCAAGTGGTTCTCCGAGGGGAGTATCTGAAGTGGACTGAGGACATCCTGCTGTGGAGGAAGTCCTGGTGGACTCTGGAGAACTGGACAATTTCTTGGCAGTCTGCGACAGAGAGAGAAAAGTAAGAGAAAAAAAAAAGCTTGGATTCCAAAGAATCAAGAATGTATACTGTAGGCAGTAAACACTTTGTTTTGCATTTATGAATCTGAATTACTACCAACTAACAAAAAGTGTAAGTTGAATGGCACAAACTTGAAATTCAATATGCATTGCTGTAATCATTTCTTGACTGCAACTAGTTGGAGAATCAAGAGAAATTGGATTTGCTAATGCATATTATTATTATTATTATTATTGACACCAGCACTGATTATGAGCACAAATTATCTACTGATATTAGTATAGAAGTTTTCTATTAATGTTTAATACATGCTGTTTTCTAGACAGTATCAGTTTATCAACACTAATAATTGTAGGTTAAAAAGATAATTTAACAAAGAAAAAATGAATACGAATATGAAGACATAATTTCACAGAATTAAAAAAAAAAGTAAATATATAAGCAAATAAATAAATAGTTGAACTACCTATAATGCCTTCATGTGAGCATGAAGTTTGTGCCAGTTCTTTCTGGCTCTTTTCCCAGAAGCCTGTGCCAATGAGATTAGGTTAATGGAAACAAAACCTTTAAAAGTTCTGAATGTGATGTGACACGATCTTGTGACAAAATTACACAAGAATTAAAAGCAATGATGAGAAAAGTGATGTTGAAAAGGTTTGGGGAATGCTTTTTAACTATGAATTTTGTCTGCTTAAAGTTGTGCAGGGCAAATCTCAGGGTAAACATGCAATGATACTGACAATATTTACATAGACTAAACACAGAAATACAATTCTATATATATATATATATATATATATATAT
>NW_015554102.1:2528706-2535672 GCF_001515605.1 Sinocyclocheilus anshuiensis
AAACTTTGACAGTTTTGTGTGGGTTTACTTCAGTTATAGTTTCCCCCCCCAATGACTCCTTGCCAAAATGCTCTATGGGAAAACAGCCCAAGGAGCCCAATAAAACAGCCCAACCGTTTTCTAAAAATTCACAGCAGTTTCTCTCAAGTTGTAAATATCAGGAACTGTCAACATAAAATAAGATCACACTAACTGTATATTTTTTGCTTATATAAACATAATATAATATATAGCATACACTGAGCTTATCGTTTTTTTGTTTTGTTTTTTAACTCCAAGCATGAACACGAATAGCTTCTGCAGGGTTGATCTTGAGATCATATATTATGGGTCATAATACAGGATGCATGTTACATGCAACACGATGAATGGGTGAAATTGACAAGTTAGCAATAAGTTAGCAAGTCACATGCACATTACCTAAGTTGATGCTGAAGCTTCAATGAGCTGTTCAGGTAGACAGATGAAAAGAATAATATCAACAAATACACATCTTGTTTTTAATATAATATATACTGGAGCATAGGTTAAATCATTGTTGGTTATTAACCAACAACTGTTCGACATTGTTTAGCTAATTTACAAAAAGCTGTGACATAGTGTCAGCATGATAACTAATAAAAAAAAAAAAAAACTACATCGTTAAATATATTTTAAAATCATATTTTTATATATTTAAAGGCTTAACAGTTCAAGGGACAGTTCACCCAAAAATGAAAATTCCGTCTTCATTTACTCACCATCATGTCAATCCAAACCTGTACAACTTTCTTTCTTCTGTAGAACATTTTAAGATTTTTTTCTTTACCTATTGAATGGAATTAATTGATATTGCTTGTTTACCAAACTGTTTGGTTACCAACATTCTTCAGAATATAGAAAGTCATACAGGCTTGGAACAAAAATGATAACAGAACTTCCATTTCTGTGTGGTCTATCAGTCAAAGGCCTCAGGTAAATTAATAATAATAATAATAATAATAATGTGTCTTATCAATTTATTGTAAAGGGCTGACCACAGACCAGAAACCCAGATAGTGATACTATTGTTGTAAATACCAGGTTCAGTTACTTAAAACAGCTGCACATTGACACACTGCAAATAGACACAAGCAAGTGGTTATCTGGACAGTGAAATGTCAGTGGGAATTTTAACAAGCAAATTATGCGAGTATGCAGGTATGATGAAAATCCACATCATCAGAATTTTAGCTAGTATTAAATAGACAATAGGCAATCAATGAGTTAAAAGTTTTTTTATATCTAGATTCTTGAGTTATCTTTAGCCTGGGCTGCTCTGAAAAACACTACAGCTCTGCATTTGTTGCAATAGTGACAGACAGGGTATAAGAATAAACTGAAACAAATGGAATCGCTGATTAAAGAGAACGATCACAAGACATCACTGATAGATAAATAACTGTATACCAGCACAGACGGTAACAACATACAAAAATAAACTATAAGAGTGTCTAGACAGCATAGAGGTCAATGAGTTGACACAAAAAAAAAAAAAAAGATAATAAAAGTTGCTGTTACACCGCACACGAAAACCGTCATGGAAATCTGGTAAAGGTTAGAGTAAGGAGGGGAAAACAAACTTTTGTTTAAACTTTAAGCTTCTTTTTTTTTTTGTATGTTCACGATACGCTGTATTTTATTCCACCTGCTATCCCAGCCACACTAAGAAATGGTGATTACAAAGCAAACCTCACTCACCTCGATGTCAATCTCTGGCTGAACTATAACCGGCTGTGCAAAAGACACTTGATTTTCCAATGCTTCACACTTAGGGTTGCCAAGATCTGCTGAAAAAATAACAGAGAAACCTGAAACATAAAACGACTAACCTGGCAAATGTTTCTTATATTTAACCTGAGATAAATAAGCTATTGGATGACATTATGAACACATACCATCTCCTCCGTCATTAGAGTCATCATAACCAATGTCAGCTCTAAAAAGAAGACACACATACACACCAAAACAATCATTCTTCAGCAGCACACATCAATAAAGAGCGTTAATAATTGAAAAGTATAGATAGAATCTGTATAACTAATCATTATTAATATAAGACTATTAGCTGCTCATGACAAAATATTACATATTAAAAGGGATAGTTCTGCCAAGAATGTTCACCCTCATGTGACGGAACAAAAGATTTTGAGAAATACAACTTCCATTCAATGGAAGTAATCAAAACTGGTTACCAACATTCTTCAATATATCTTCTTTTAAGTTCTGGAAAAAACTGAAAGTTATACAGGTTTGGAACAATAGGGGGGAGTAAATAATGACAATTTTCATTTCTGGGTGAGCTATTATAAAGTACAAGTATAATCCATCGGCCAGAGGTATATATGATCATTTCATTAAATGGAAAATAACTGTGACCTCTGTGACATTTGTTACTATGGTAATATCTGACCACCTCCAGAGCTTGAGACGCTTTTTTCAGAGCTGTGGGTGATACGGTCTAACCCACACTCACCCTTAAACTGCATGATAGATCCTATGATGGGATACGGACCTGTCCATTTATTACACATGCGTTCTTGCATAAATCACCGAAAGGTTTTGATGAGCATGATAGTCAGATGCTCCAGTCATGTGAATCTTTGCACAACCTTTTCCCTTTCATTAAGAAGTTGCTACATATTCCGAGTATTTTGTGCACGAAGCAGTTCGATTGGCATCCTGTTCTATGACCTTCTATTTGTAGCATGTTTGAGCAATGTAGTAGAAAGAAGACTTGACATTTGAGGAAAGGTTGCGAGCAAGACTTGCGAGTCTGTATGGAACTGTAGGTCGAAACTAGTCTTCTGATTTTTATCTCCTGACAAAACAGGAGTTCCATGACAATGTACATAAAAATGCCACTCATTCGCTTTTTTTCTCAAACTTTCATTGTCGTTGGTGGAAAAGTGGAAATAATGGGTAAAACGAATATGTCTTCAGATGTACTGACGGAACCAGCGTAGGTTTGTGTCTGCTTTTGTTGGTCTGTTGTGTCTCTTACTGCGTAACCCCTATAAAAGGTCAGAGTTAAGGTCTCGCTACACCAGAGCTGAAAGTGACACCTGCCTTGTCCTATTTTCATCCTACTCACACACCCTCGAGTGGCTGCCATTCTCAAAAGGGAGTGAGGGGGTGGGGAGACCGTGCAACCCCAAAACTCAAACAATACAGATGCTGTATAACAGACCCTGTATAATTTAAGATTCACATTCTATGGTTCTCCTCCTTTGGAAGCAGGAAATTTAAACATGTGACAACTGTCATTTCATGATTTCATACACAACAAAGGCTGCATCTAGATATAAGAAAAGGTGCATTGCACAGAAGCTGCATAAAATCAACTTACAGTTTCAGTAAAAATTTTACTAATTTTTGTTTTAAATATAAAACGAATGTAGAAACATTTAATTGTTAAAGGAAATCTAGAATGATAAATTATACACTCTGACATGACAATGTTTTAAAGGGATAGTTTACTCAAAAATGAAAATTCTGTCATTACTCATTACTCACCCTTGTGTCGTTCCAAACCAAAGACCTTTGTTCATCTTCAGAACACAAATTAAGATATTTTTGATGAAATCTGAGCTTTCTGACCCTTCATAGACAGCAACGCAACTGAAACATTCCCAGGTCCAGAAAGGTAGTAAGGGCATTGTTAAAATAGTCCATGTGACATCAGTGGTTCAAGCACAATTTTACAAAGCTACGAGAATACTTTGTGTGCAAAGAAAACAAAAATAACTTTATTCAACGATTTCTTCTCTTCCAGGTAGGGATGTCAAGAGAACCGATACTACAGTACCAAGTCGTTATAAACATTTTTAAATCCTGCCGGCACTTGTTTTTCTTCAGTAGTGCAAAGTACCGATGGTACCGAAGGTAGCGACTGGCAAGACTGCAATTCTTTTGGAACTGACGGGGGCCGGTGTCGTGCCGAATTCTGCACCCTGCCAGATTATGCATCCCCTAGTATTGGTAGGTTTATAACTTCTAATGCCAAGTGCCAAATATGACACTAACAAATTAATACAATTTATGAACGCACATAGAAAAGTAGGGATTTTTTTTCTTTTGTTATTACTTTATTTAATTATACTTTTTTTTTTTTTTTTTTTTTTTTAGGAATAGGTGTGGGGGAGAGGGTTAGGATTAGGGGTGGGGTTGAGATTAGGCAATCAGGTAGCAATGCATAATCTGGCAGGGGTGCAGAATTCAGCACAACACCAGCAGAGCATACGCCTAGATATGTTTGTTTCAGTCGGTCCTCAAAGGGTAAAGAAAAAGAAAAAATACCTACAAGCACACAGAAGAACTTAACGTGGAAGCCGGCAATGATATATGAATATGATTGTGTGAGATTTAAATGAGAGTGCGCAGCTCTGAAAGCACGAGAGCTGCACACAGTGGCGGCTCCAGGATTTTTTTTGTTGGGGTGCTAAGAGGGAGCATAACAGTTCAGAGGGGGTGCTAAAAAACAAATTAAATTGAGAGAAAGTAATGGATGCCTAAGCTTCAGCTAAGCATGCAAATTCGGCCACCTTGTGTTTTTTTATATACAGCCGCTTTGAAAAAGGCATATTTTAATTTCTTTCTGTGGTATTAAACTTCTCATATGCCAATGTTATTAGTAATATAACGTCTAATGCCAACTGCCAAATATGACACTTACAAATTACAGGGGATGCCAACTGGCAGGAAAACATTGTAAATTCTAACAATTTTTTTTACAATAGATTTAGTGCTGACAATTCATAAAACTATTTCCACATAAGCTCTGTTTTAAGAGTTGCTACTCTGTGTGACGACAGACTCTCCATCCTGAACTTCAGACTGAGGCTACATTTACACTAGTGCGTTTTAGTTTTAAAACGCATAACTTTTGTTACGGTTACGCCTGTTGTTTACACTACTCAGGCGTTTTCGACCCTCAAAAACTTGACATGCGTTTTCGATTGTGTAGTGTGGACGGAGAACGTTTCTGAAACGCAGTGAAAACGCAAGTGTAGACAAGGATCGTTTTCATTTTAAAACGAAAACGCACTAGTGTAAAGAGGACTTGAGACTGTCGACTTGTGTTATTGTTCTCATCTGAGCTATTCTGCAAAGTGTCTGAAATTCTTTTACTTGATATTAAATAGCGCTCCATCGTGATAGCCGTTGATACTACACTTAAAATGAACGCTAATGCGCACTTGATTAATTGGCTAATGCGTGCCTAATTGACCCCTCCCCCATAATGTCAATTGTTTATAGGCCACATATTAGGCACTTTTTTTTATATTTAATTTATTTTTATTTTTAATGTTTATTTTTCAATGTTAATGAAAGTGACACTGGGAGATAAAAAAAAAAACCCAGGAATATCATTAGGAAATCTTTGGGGGGGCTGTGCCAGGGCTAAGCAAGTTTCTGACGGGGCTATAGCCCCATCAAGCCCCGCCCTAGTGCCGCCACTGGCTGCACATGAATTGTTGTTTATGTTAATGGGTTTAAAAAATATTTTCGGCCTGCCAGTATGTCAGTGAATTTAAACTAATGCTTGCATTCAGAGTATAGGTGTGTGTGTGTACGCAAGTACATGCGTGTGTGTGTGTTATTTGAAGGCCAAGTGCCACTAATGTTGTGTTTTTGTAATGTTAAATAAAGGAGTTCATGTTTAAGTTATTGTTGTTTTTTCCCGTGGTATCGACTTGGTATCGAATATCATGTACTTTAAGTGGTATCGGTACCAACTACTAGATTTTTGATATCGTGACATCCCTACTTCCAGTGTGGTGCTGCTGATGCAGGACCCGGCGTTCTGACGTAGAACACGCATGTACTGCACCTTGTTTACAAGCAGAGGAATGTACACGCATGTGTCTTCTTCTTCGTACTCGTGAATGGCAGCGGAGACTGACCCAGAAATCACTGAATAAAGTCATTATTTTTGTTTTCTTTGTGCACAAAAAGTATTCTCGTAGCTTCATATCATAACATGGACTATTTTAATGATGTCCTTACTACCTTTCTGGGCCACAAAACATTTCAGTTGTGTTGCTGTCTATATAAGGTCAAAAAGCACTTGGATTTCATAATAAAAATATTACTTTATTTAATTTGTAACGACATGAGTGCGTAATTAATGACAGAATTTTTTTTTTTGGCTGAACTATCCCTTTAACCCTTAAATGCATGAATGTTTCACCAATCATTATTACATATTTGGGTCTTTAGCGACCCAGACTAATATATCCCACACGGATGGATCTCCAACTACTGCAATAGCAAAAAAACTCTTGATCTTTTAAGAACAATTATAGAAGAATAAAATAAAGTATATTTTGTTACCTTTTGAAACTTAAAAGGGTTCAATTTGAGCAGATGATTTTACCATCGCTGTCATCGTCAGAGCGCACTTCCACAGTACATTCAGCATCTGCCTCACATTCACGATTTCAACCATATTCTCAAAACTATCGTTTTCAATGACTTCATATTCAATATTTTGATCACTGGCAGCTTATTCATCACATCCAGCAAAAAATGACAGTGACATTTATATTTCATTGCGTATAGTAACTGTTCTGCAGTAAAGCCATTCAAATCAGTTCAATTTTTGCTGATGATATTCGTTTGTTTTATGCCTGCCGTAATTATGAGTGAAACGTCACATCATCGTGTATTAAACAGTGCCACCTTGAGGAAAAAAGATGCATTGCACATATTGAGTCATCAGACATTTACATACCCTTGTTATATTGTTTATAATTAAAGGGGTCATATGATGCTGCTAAAAAGAACTTTATTTGGTATATTTGGTGTAATGAAATGTGTTTATGCGGTTTAAGGTTCAAAAAACATTATTTTCCAAATACTGTACATTATAGTTTCTCCTCTATGTCCCGCCTTTCTGAAACGCGTCGATTTTTACAAAGCTCATCGGTCTGAAAAAGCAAGGTG
>NW_015554102.1:2535708-2538940 GCF_001515605.1 Sinocyclocheilus anshuiensis
GGCTGAATACCTCAAGCGTGTGACAGAAATGTTACGCCCCTTACCTTACATTTATACTGTCTTTTTATGCATTGCATCACATCGTAAACATAAAACCATGTCTGCATTTTTGATCGGAGAAATGACAAAACAGGTGCTACTCTACACTGCTCAAAACTTGCGTTTGAATCGTCAGTGGCAAATTCTTTAAATATAAAAAACATACTTGCAGTCTGTGAGTCAGAACAGCCGGCATTGTAGTCTACTCTACCAGGATCAGGAAACAGTCCTCCATAAAATGCGCTGGACACATCTGAATATTTGGGTTAAACTGTTCTGGAACAGTCTTGTAAATACAACTTAACCACTGATTTCTAGTCGTGTCCTCTTTTGGAAGGCCAAACAAAGTAGTTTCGCTTTCACAACGAAACAGCATCACACACCGCAGCCTTGAGCGAGTGGAGGCCGGAGGCCTAGAGTGAGCGGAGGCCAGCTTAAGTGAGCAGAGGCGGGCGGGCTTGAGAACGGCGTGTCCGGCGGATTCGACGAAGGAGCGTCCGGCGGGCTTGCGGCAACCACGTGACGACCCTGGGCTGGACTCCACTTCGCCCACAAAGTAGTTTCGCTTTCACAACGAAACACAGCACCTTCACGACATGGCGGCGGCAACAACAATACTACAGCGAGAATAAAAGTTACACCTTCTTTCTTTGCGTGAACATTTGGATGGTGTTATGCAAATCTTCCCACATCGTGACGTAGACATGTGGGGGCGTGTTAGAACGAGCCGTTTTAGGTAGGCGTGGCTGACTCTTAACTTTTATAAAGATATCTCTTTGGATTTGAGACTTTAGTCTTTGCAACTTCACAGATCTTCTTTATGCACCAAGAGCTTGTAACACTCTAGAGAAAAAGGAAAAATTGAAATCGCATCATATGACCCCTTTAATTTGTTTGAGAACTGAGAAAGACCGTTCCATTAATAGGCGCAGCGACATGGCCACATAATAACCACTTCGGGAGTGGAGTCACAACCACACATCAAGACATTGTTCAGATGATTTGTTTCAATCATGACATGTTTCCGTCCTGAAATCTCCTGTGTTGAACTAATTTTTTACGCACTTCAAACCTTCTGTTGCAAATTCCAAAACGTTTTTTTTGACATGCAGCCATTTATATGCAGGCTAATGCAGTTATTAGATAGATAGATAGATAGATAGATAGATAGATAGATCTCAGCAGCAGCATCTACGTGACTGTACTGTGTGTGCGTCTGTGAGAGAGACTGGGAGAAAGAAAGCGTGATTTCCGTAGCCTACATAAAAAAAAGGTGTTAGACATGGAAATAGTTCATCATTTTTTACCCTATTGTTTGTTATATTTATTTGCTCAATGTCTTCTGGGGTTTTGGTTCTTTTACTGTTGTAGATAGCCCATAGTATAACAAAAATATTATATATGTTTGGGCCCCCCTGCACGTGCCTAGAATGCCTATGCGTAAATCCAGCCCTACTCAGAGCATTATATTTTAGTATCTTTGAGGGGAATTTTTTTATTTTTTTTTTTACATGCGCATTTGTGCAACCTCTTCTCCAGTATCTCTCAACGCATGGGTTTCTCTCTTACAGGTAAGCAGAGTGGGAAATGCAAAACCCGGAGTGACGCTCAAGCGGAGTGTTCATAGAACGCTGTTTGTCTGCCTCTCCGCTTCCAATTATATATGGTATTCCAGGCCAGTTTTTAGTCTGTACATTTAATCTTGAACGTTTTTGATACCGACATTGCACAAGTTAATTGTTTTATCCGTGCTAAACGGCTAAATTAGCTGGTTAGAGAGTAACACTGATAGCTGGCCAAACACAGATTTAACAACAGGCTAATGTTAAAAAAAAATATGTGTTAGAATTCACTGACGCCCACTTACCGGTACCTGGGAGGTTTTAGGATTCCTCTCAGCTCAGTTGTGTCCGCTGTGGTGGTCTGGACTGTGTCTTCTTCTTCATACGACTGTAACAGAGTTACCGAGTAATTCCTGCCAGAGTTGTTCGCCCAAAACTCTCCATCTGGCGTCTCGTAGCGCACAACAAAATCAATCCGCGCTCCGTTGAACAGGTACGGTGAAGCGAAGGCCAGCTTCACGGAGAACTTGTCCGTTTCGCCGTCGTTGGAGCCCTGAACGTACTCGGCTGCGTAATCAAAGTGATTGATCCAACCATCCATCGTGGACCGGACATAGACTGATTTGTGAAAAGAAATGTTGAGCACACGAATAAGCACCTCGAATGACAGAGGCTCATCTGGCACAGATGTCACGCTCTCCACTTCCAGCTTGTTGCTGTGGGCAGCGAGCACGAACTCTGCTCCGGTGAGCGGCTGGAACTCCGGCCACACACGGTAAGTGGGCTCACGGTAGGCTTTTCGGTACCGCGCCTCCTCTTCCTCCCATCTTGAATCGTCCTCTTCGTCTGAATCAAACGGGACAAACATTCTGACATCAACCAGCTCGGCTCCCGTACTGTCTGCAAACGACACTCTTCTGTTCGTTAACACCAGGCGGATTCGCATGTACTCGGCGGTTTCATCCGCAATCGAAGAGCCTCGCTTTCTGGGAACAGGAGAAGACCTCGGTATTAGCCTGACGTCTTCCTCAGTTTCTTCCTCATCTTCATCATTACTGTTGTCGTCGGAACGCTCGACCCTCACAGTCTTGAAAAGACCCTCTTGTGAGGGGATAGTTAGGAAATTACTGTTATTCCCCTGCGCCATTACGTCTGTTTCTGAGCCGCGTAAACATGAAGGGTGCCGTTACTGCGATGGTGCGCGTCCGTCAGACCGAGCTGCCGTTCATAGTGCCAACGGAGACCCGCGAGGGTCTGTCACCTCGTTTCGACCGAACTAGGCCTAAATTATTGACATAAACGAGAACTGCAGTTTGGAGCTCATAGTGCACAGACACGAATAAGTGTCTAAATTTAGAAGGAAGCGGCACGTCCATCGTTTTTCAGAGGTCAGGAGGAAGATGGGCTCTGTTGATATACCCCTCCCCCTTATCGCTTGTTGGCCGCTCCAAACCGCACACGCCCCCCGCTACTATTTTAAAGTTTAAAGACACTTTCGTTTGTGTGCTTGCCGTTTGTTGTGCGAAAAATCTTATAATACTAATCGTAAAATAAGTAAAAAAAAAAAAGACAATATTGCTAAAAAGCATATGGTGCTACTCTTAGAACACCAATAATAATATTTTTTATAT
>NW_015554102.1:2538998-2541349 GCF_001515605.1 Sinocyclocheilus anshuiensis
TATAATACATTAGTCATAATATAAAATTACTGTTAATAATCATAAAACAATAATAATGATGATGAGATGATTATATAATCTCAACCATTCTTTTGTTTTCATTTCATTTAAAGACATTTTCGGCCAAGAATACAGTAAATACTTTGTGTTGCTGTCAAGAATTTGTAAAGCATTGGTCTCAAACTCAATTCCTGAGGGCCACAGCCCTGTACATTTGAGCTCAAACCCTAATCAAAGACACCTGATCCAGCTAATCAAGGTCTTCTGGATCACTAGAAACTTCCAAGCAGGTGTGATTTGGAGCTAAACTCTGCAAAGCTGTGCAGTTTAGTTTACATCATAGTTTACATTTGATGTAGTTTACAGCATGACCACCAATGATGTAAACTAAAAAAAGTTTTTTTTTTGTATATAGAATTTCTATATAAAGCAAAAAAAAGAAAAGAAAAAAAAAACTGGTCACAGTTCACTCGTATTTAAACAACCAGTTATGGCCATTCAGCATGTTATGCAGCTTTAAATAGTTTGGGAAGATTCAGCCCCTCACACATACTCTCCTCCAGGGTGAAATGGGGCTAAAGCCCACCTGGGGCAACACCCTGTAACCCTCTAAAACAGCTCTGCAGAATTTAGCTCCAACCAGCTCCAACTCACACCTGCTTGGAAGTTTCTAGTAATCCTGAAGAGCTTGATTAGCTGGCTCAGGTGTATTTGATTAGGGTTGGAGCAGAGCTGTGGCCCTCCAGGAATTGAGTTTGAGACCACTGCTCTAAAACAAAGTTTTAAAATGCTGGTTTGAATTGTAGTTCTGATATGCACACCATTTACCAACAGCAGAATTACAGTTTTGAGTCATGATATGTGAAGAACTATGAAATACCAATAGTGAGCAAAAAAAACAAAACAGTTAAAAACAGTTTAAATGTCTAATTTTTTCACTCATAAATAATAAATAGATAAAACACAAAAGTCCCTGTGTGAACAGCTTGCCTACCTGTCACTGATTGCAGAGTTTATGCAGAAAAAAAAGGTCTATTAAATTAATTTCTGATAGCATAATCCAGTGCAGCTGCTTCAAATGAACATTATAGTAGAATGATCATGAAGCTAACGAGATCCAGTGGTGAGAAAGAAAAGCTGGCATATTCAATTATGGACCATTACCGTTTAGAGATATTGATTGGTAAGCTATTTTAACTCCTTGATGGGGCAGTCAGTCTTGCTTAATATTGTGAAATCAATATGTGCAACAGGTGCAGCATCAGGGGACTGATGATTGTATCCATTTTTGTTTAACAATGAATAACTCTGAGGGGTGGTTTCCCGGACAGGGTTTAAATTAAGATAGGAGTAGGCTTAATCTAGAATAGTTAATCTTGGTTTAAAAAAATGACTTTCTGAAACACAGATTAAGTACAGATTACTAACTCCTGGACTATGGAGTCCTGAACTAAAATAAACTAGATTAATTTAAAACCAACTGTGCTAATCTGAATTAGAATGACAGAGGTTGCCTATAAAACATGTAATGAACCAAGAAAAGCTTAAAATTGAATGGAACTGAGAAGCAAATCCAAGGAAAACAATAGTAGCGCAAAAAAAAAGAGACTGTGATCAATAACAACAAAAACAAACAAAAAAGTGTTACTAAACAAGAGAAAACTTTTTTTTTAAAACAAGCAAAGTAAACCGCACACATCAGGTGTCGAATAATAAAAAAAGGAATGCCTAGGAATCTCTTTGTAATGAATTATTGCATAACTTATTGCAGTCAGCTGTTGTTGTCAGTTTTGCAACATTTTATTATTATTATTCATTATATTATACATAAAGCAGCTGTTTTGGAGAGAGAGCAACAGAGAGAGAGAGAGTCATGATGAGAATTTTTTAGCACCCTAAAAAAATACGATCAAAGAGGTCTGTGAAAATAAATCTGTATTGTTTATCCTTCTGATCTTTCTTTTTTTTTTTAAGTAAATACAAATAAAATAAATAAATAAATCACAACAATCATTTCAACAAAATCACATTATAAAAATATTTTTTCTTTAATACACACTGGCCACAATTATTTGTAGTCCTAGAAATTATTATTAGTACAATCTCTGAAGATCTACATTCCCGTTCATATTTACATTTTTCACCAGGGTGATAGGAACATGAAATTATCCAGCCATAACTTCCTGTTTCACAGGAATATAAATATGAGGAACACAAAGGCCAAATTCTCTTTATCATCAACCACAATAAAAAACCTCAAAGAATATAGTTCTGTTGTGCAGCAACAGATTGTTGAGCTTTACAAAATATGAAGTAAAAAAATAGCACAAAATAGTGCTAAATAATATATA
>NW_015554102.1:2541583-2556588 GCF_001515605.1 Sinocyclocheilus anshuiensis
TAAATCATTTAATATTTTCAGTTCCACCATTAGGACAATAATTAAGGAGTTCCAAACCTGTTCCAAACCTGCCTACAGTATATTGTCTATGTGTCTATTGTCTTAATGCAATGTGAGGATAGTTTGAATGGCCAAAGACTCTCCAAGGATCACAGCTGGATAATTGCAGACAATAGTTAAGTCTTGGGGTCAGAAAGCCTTATAATGGACCACGGTTGGATCTTTCAACAGAACAATGATCCAAAAGGACCATCGAGGTCTTCCTCCAGGAAATCAGCCTATTAAATTCTGGACTATAGGCTAAGTCTGAGACTATTTAAAACCATAGCAGAGAAAGCAGATTTCTGTTAATCTGGTTTAAAGGGCCATTTTAGTCTAGGACTAGGCTTAATCTCTGTCCGGGAAACTGCCGGTTTTTTACCTCTCATATTTTAACACAAGATATCTTTATCTGTCTGCTACAAATGTTAGTCAGAATTCTAATAATTATAAAGGCGATTTAAAGAACTGGTTTTGAATACAAAGAGTTACATTGTTGCAACTCAAAGTAAGCTGTTAAACTAGTTAGGGTCAGTTGTAACCGTATGAGAGAAAAGAATAACAGCAAAAAATGAACCATCATTATACATATAATTTGCACCGTAACAGCTGCAATATTTAACAAGAAGTTACCTTTACTTGCATGTTACCTGTATATCTACTGCATTTTAAAATAAATCCATAGTACAGCTCAGCTGCCTGCATGAAATAGTCAAGACAACTCTTACCTCTGAAACATCTGTCTGTTTTTCTGTCTGTCTAGGCATGCTGAAAAATCAAGAAAATAGAAAAAGTCTTCAATGGGGATTGGTTTTGTTACAACTCTCCACACCCCTGTCAGGTATTGTTGTTGAATGAGGATATGAGATAATCACGATTTGAATGCATCCCCCTATTTCCCAGCAAATATAAGGTCTATGATTAAAATAGAAAAATTATTGTGCAGACATGGTTAAAAAAATTACATACAACCTTGTGTCTCAAAATTTGTATGTATTCCAGTGACTACTTTTATAACTAACCCTGTGTTATGAGTATCTGCTCAAAGATACCTGAAACATATGACCCTTTCTTTAACCTTGATCTTTTTTTAGTTATCCTGTTGGTTCTTTGCCTACCAAATGTTTTATTTTCCTTTGCTGTCACAAAACTTGCTCAAAGACTAGGAATATAATATTGTACAAAACACTACGTGATGCTATAATCTGTGTACTAGAGACAAATAATAAAACAAAACGTTCAACCTGGAAGTGGTTAAACTTTTTTTCGTTGTTTGTCTCTAAATGTCTTATATATCATCAGATGTTATTGAATTCGGCAGGCACACGTTATAAAAGTTATGAGAAGAGCTGAAAGAATAGCAATCAGTGAATTTATATATAAAAAAATCTTTGATTTTTAATTTATGTTAAGCAAATCTTACATTTTCTTTAAAAGTTTATGGACACAATAACTGTTAGTTTATGTTTTTCAATGTAAGATTTTTATAATCTTTTCATAATTGTTCTACATTGATCCCTTAGGTTTACCCCGCACAATAAAAATTGGGCTTGTAAATAAAAAAAAAAATGGTCAAATTGAATTGTTGAACATAAAACATAATGCATGTATATAACCAGTTCCTAAATGTTTATTCATACGTTTATTAACAGTGTACATGTTTTATATGTATTTCATATTATTTGAACTTTTCAGACTTCATAAATATGACCCCAAGTATCACTTGTTTTTTAACATTGATCTGCCTGTTGTTAAGATACATGTTCAAATCTACTCTGTTTTCATCTTCAAAAATGTTTTGAAGTTGTATGTAGTTACAGTCCGTACATGTATCAGAAAAGACTTGCAAGTCTTCATGCAGTACATGTGCTTGGGAGTGTCATTATTGAAGAACAATTTGTTCAAAAACACTCAAATAACCTTTTCAACCACAGGATGAGGATGTTTTTTCCTGCGTTAAACTTATCGACACACATGCTATGTACCCTGTACATATGTTCAGTCTCCCCCCAGAACCCGAATACAACGTCACAAACCCTGCAAACGGACTTTCCGAACACGTAATAGGTTATTTTCTTTGCAATCTCATTTTCCGGTCTTCCGGAATGGATTTTTTATTCATTTTCATGTGAAAGTGGCACGCTGGTCCTTATTTACGTGGGTATATGGCAGAATTATTATTTTGTTCTTTTAATCTCAGTCATGAAATCTGACATGAATTAGCTGATCCATGAAAATATGTTTTATCTTATATGATAAGGAAGATGTTTTGAAATCAAAAAGAATGAATGAGGTGAATTAGAAATATCTTTCAAAGCAAATGTGCAGAATCTCATTGATGTCTCATGGTAAAACAGCACATAAGATGTTCAAGATGAATTTGGGCTTTGGCCCTTCCACACCAAAGGAATAATTGACTTGTTTATTTATTTGTTTATTTATGATTAACAGTCAGCAATACACATACACAGTATGAGACCCCAAGTAATAAAAAGACAACTATCTATAAAACATTTACATGTAGAAAACCCTAAGTAATCACTCAGGAAAAATGAAAAAAATTTGGATTTTGCTGCAGTGAAGGTTTTCTAAAATAGGAAACAGAAACAACAAATTGCCACATAATTTCTGAAGAAGATATGGTCAGTCTGACTAGCAGTTACTACACGCTCTGTAATGCACACATGAATATACAATATGAACACACACACACACACACACACGCACGCCAACACCCAGTGGGGAAACAGTCTGCCTTGCTGAATTTCCACTAAATGTCATGCTAAACATTATAAAAGGGGTGACCCGAACATTTTCCAGAGCATTCAACCTAATAATCGCTCTCTCACTTGCATCTAGCTGACACTCGCACAACAGGTGAGTTTTTTCCCCTCCATTCAACCTGGTTGTATTAATTAGGTATTTGTTTGTTTTCAGAAAGAAAGAAAAAATTAAAGAAAAAAAGAGTAACTTTTAATCAGTGCTTTTATAACCCAAAACACAAAAGATTTTTTTGTTTACTTCTTTTGCCGGTGTGACAGCAGTGTGTGAGAATAAGTTGATTAAGTTATTGTGTGTTTTTAAATTATGAACAGTATCGCATCATCAAATGTACATAATTTTTGATTCAATTTTAATCCTCAAAATATGCTTTTGTTTTGACAGACAAGAGTTTGAATCATTTTAATCACTGCATGTTTTAAAGCTAGATTGGTTCAAATGATCACATATTTCTCATACCAACCACTGAATTAACTGACTCATTTTACACTTAAAATGGCATTGTAATTCCACATGATGTGACAACTTACATAACATTTCATTAAGCTGTAGTTTCTTTTAACCTGACAAACTAACGCAGCTCAGCATAGGAAAAAGAGACAAGCAACCAAACAGTGTGCTTTCCTAAAGTGCAGATGCAAATGAGGTCTGTGCATCTTAGACATCTGAACTCATTTTACACTTAAAATGGCATTGTAATTCCACATGATGTGACAACTTACATAACATTTCATTACGCTGTAGTTTCTTTTAACCTGACAAACTAACGCAGCTCAGCATAGGAAAAAGAGACAAGCAACCAAACAGTGTGCTTTCCTAAAGTGCAGATGCAAATGAGGTCTGTGCATCTTAGACATCTCAGTCTTTGGTTTTCTTTCCTGTTCAGAGGCACCACAAAGGCCTTTGCTGAGGAGAAGGATTAAGTTTAAGCACACATAGAGTGACGTCTCAAGGAAAAGCGCCAGACAAAGAAAGGTGTGGGAGGTAAAAGAGCCTATCTTCTACAGAGATCCTGCAGTTATGATAGCAATTGCATCATGTATTAGTTAAACTAATGTGTGTGAAATCAATGTTCCATCTTAAAGAAGGATCACCCAGACAACAGATGTAAAGGGTAAGTTATACAACTCTAAAAATACACTTCTTGTGTACCTGAGAGCTGCACATGGGGAGAAAATTAGTAGGTGCAAAAATTTCAAAAATAACTTGACACAAAATAAGATTTTGATGGCTGTCTTTGCCTTTTAAAAGGTCACCTCTTTATTCAGATTTTTTTTTTTTACCAAGAAATTAAGTTCTCGTGACAGCCACATTTAAAAGTAGTGGTTCTTCAATGGTTCTTTGTGGCATCTTTTAGCAAACAATCCACATTTTAGCAAGAACCTTTTTTGGCTGTGGTGGATTCTTGAGTTGAGTTATACAGTTCTTCAAATTAGATTCAAATTAGAAATGAGCTCTTCAGGTTTGTATGTTGGTTTTGTGTTCTTTAAAACATCAGTTCATCATGGTTTTCAACACAACTAGAGAACAAACAGTTCTTAGAGGAAGTTGAAAAAGTACTTTGACGTCAGGCTGTAAAATCTTTCTTGGTTTGAACCGTTATTTTTAAGAATGATAGCATTAGCTAGTTATGATTTGGTATATGATAGTGATTGGAACACCAAGTTATATGTTGTAAAAATTGATCAAATTCTACAGATGCGTCGATATTACTATTCTGAATTATACAATAGGCCAATAATTATTTTTATGCTATGTTCGATAACCAATACATTTTTTGTCCAAGTAAATAATAATAACAATAAAAAGATAAATCTCTATTTTCTCCATTTTCACAAGCATGGAAATCTTTTAGGCACTTACCTTGGTACTTACTGTATAATACCAGAGAATGCTCAAGAATAGCACTCTTTAATGCAAAATTAGCTTCGTCTTGCATATCTTCAGCAGTTACCACAGATAGTGCAGTAGATGCCACTTTAATCAATGAATCAATTAATTCTGACCTCCAACAATAAGAAGCCACGATGGTGGAACTGGGTGGAGCAGGGTGTCCAACTATTAAACACTATCATTTGACTCTTCAAATTAAAGTACAGTACAGTTCATACCTCAGATATCCTGGTCTTTGATTCATATCATATTGTGTGTTAACACAAATGAGTGGGTACAGTGGAAAAAAGTGAGTCAGAATGAAATTTTCTATGTTTGTGGGAGAGAATTGAGGCCAGAAGTGTCTTTATGTTCCATATCTGTATTTTTTTTAAATTATTATTAATGACAAGTTTCAGGTTTAATTCCGGGTGTGTGCGAATTGAAAATATTTGATGGGCCTTTGCTGCATTTAGTTGGCTCACAGCTTAGATCTGATGATTATCACTGTGACTATGAATTCCACAGAACACGGAAACTAAAACTGATTTTACTGAATACTGAAGTTTCTAAAGTGTCATCGTTGTAAAATGAAACTTGCTGTCAGTCCAGACTATTCTCATATTTTGAGGGATTTTATCTCAGTGATTGGAACTGAGAGAAGACTGTATTCAGACTGAGAGATGAATAGTGAGTTTCATTGCCTTGAATAATCCCAGTCTTATCAATATCATCTTCAGGTCGGACTCTCAGAGGAACAAATTAAAATCAATGCACATTCACTAGGCACAAGATCACAACATTGAAAACTAATCCTGCAAATTACTGGAAAATGACAACCTTGCATATTGCTGATCTAAACCTCTCATAATTAGCCTTGTTGACTAACGATACAGAGAAGTGCAGAAAAGGGTCATAAATATAACATGTGCTTACGCTACTTTTAAAAATGTGCTGCAAACATGCGTAGTTGATCATTTTCAAGATAAATGTATTTCTAGAATATTTGAAAACATTTGTTACATATTTGTAAAACATTTCAGCACCTGCAAAATAAGGCTCTTCTCCTCCTCATCACGTCAAGTTGCTTGTTTGAAAAACCCCCCAGGTGAAAAAAATTTGACATTTATCATAGACTGGATGTGGTTAATGTCAAATGTCAATGAGAAATAAGCAACACATGACTTCTTAAACAAGTTCAGAAAAAACCGCAATGACAATGGCGCTCTAAAATCCAAAGATGAAGGGTTTGTTTTCTTTCTCAAAGGTTGTATGTGCAAGGTATGATAAATCCACACTTTTACACTATTAAATATTAAACAGAAGTTACTGCATTAGATCTGAACACATATGGAAGTACTATATTTATGGGGTGAGTCAGATATATGGTCTACGTAAGGTTGGAGCGTCATAGTCCTTTTAGATTTAATAGCCAATCGGGTAATTATTTAATGTCCATAAATATTTGAGACTTTAGAATGTAGTCTACTTGACCTATAGCTATTGATTTGATTGTTTTGAGTTTTTAAGATGGACTGAACAATTCTTTTTACAGAGGAAAAATAAGATTAATAAAGATATTAATGTCCATGTATGCCAATTGATAATTTCAGGTTGATGTATTTGTAAGACAAAAATGTGTGTTACACTATTTTAATTTCAAATGGTAATATTTTGATGGTTCCTTTTATTTAAAAAAATCAAAATTTAAGGCTAGATGTGTCATATTTATATTGTAAATGGTGAGTAAACATGCATATCATTTTCACATTTCCATGAGCTACGAAAAAATGAATTGATAGGGTTGAATGCAAAAAAAGAAAATGAAAAATGATTCATTTAGTACTAATTTTGTATCTACAATGATCAAATTACTTAAACTTTTATTAACTTGAGTTATGCGTCTTATTGTTTATATTATATAACACTCTGATCTCAGTCTTACAAACACACATTTTTAATGTAAATATTTTGTGGCTAAGCCATATTGTAAAATGTGTAATATCAAATAGATTAATAAAGAGCAAAAATAAAGACTGCTTGTTTTAGCTGACAAAATTGTTTGCTTCACAGAATGAGAAAAAAGTTCTTCAGTTTATATATAAGGGGCCTACTCAAGGTGAAGTGTGGTTTGTGTTCAGAAAACACCTGCACAGTGAAACGAGAAGGAAAAACAACTTCCATGCTTTTACTAGTTTTATTCAAATATGTATAGTTATTCTATATTTGGAAACAAAGCAAAGGTGAATGTATTTACACAGGAAATAGTTTGCGCTAGGGCTGATTCATTTCACTCTTAGTACGCAGTAGTATGGTAAAGTTCATAAACTGTAACCTCTTTAATATCTTCACATTTCTATATAGGAATGCTTCAAAATGGTGCTGGAACACACAAAGGTGGAGATAACTGGAGTAGTCACCAAAATCAGTACCAAGAGGAAGACCGTTCTACCTTTTCCAGCATGCAGATGAAGGCCAGAGGAAGCAGTTCATCTCTGATCTCAGGCAAACCCATGGCTACCAAGGTAACGGACCGGAAACTGACATATTTCTGTATTGCTGCACAAAATAATAATATTAAATATATGAATTAAATGATATTATATTATATGAAGGTTAATAATGTTGATTTGAGTTATTCTGCCCAAAAAAACTAACTTTTGAGCTCAAGTAACGCATTCTACTGAAAGAATGAGTGCTGTAACAAACAAACCTTAAAATGTATCTTTTTCCAATTGTGATTTCAAAGGTGTCTGTTGCCTTGGAGAGTGATTTCAGAGGTTCTGGCTCATCTCACATTCAAAATTCCACTCTACAACAGGAGGTACAGTTCAGTCAGAAAAGGTTTCACTTCCCTAGCAGCACCTTACCTAAGAAATAAAGGGTTGTAAAGAATAGAATAAACTTGTCTTTCTAACTTGTCTTTATCCAGACTGCCAGTGAAAACACAAGCAAACATTTCAGACAGCACAGACCATCAGTACTACGCAAAGGCAACCAGCCGTTCCCACAAGGTGCTGGTACTGCAGACTTTATCAAAACAAATGAAATACTTTATCTCTGACACTAAACTGTTGATAATGCTCCACAGCTTGTGGTGTTCATGACTGGGTTGTGGACACTGTGTGTAAGACAGAACCTGACAGTGCCCTGTCAGACCCTGTGCCACTTTACACCAACCAATCAGAAAGTCCTCAGCCTGGCAGCACAGAGCATACTGGGAAGTGAGTATCTGCTTTGAGAACATAAACACACAAACAAATAAATAATGCCTGTGTGGTCTCAGTTTTGTGCTAAATGAAGCATTTATGGTTATCTCTAGGCATGCATACAGTCTTCCATGTGGCTTTCTGTGTGTTAAAGGACAATGTGGATGGCCTGGGTGCTCAAAGAGCAGAGAAGTGTTCAAAGAATATGGACATTTCTTAAAGTGAGACAGTTATGGAATTAAAAATATCATTTACTAAATAATTCCAACAATACCTGATATCTCTATATTCCATAATCTAGACACCTTTCTACTGACCATGCTCCTGGGGACAGAAGTATAGCCCAGTTGAGGATCCAGAAAGACAAAGTACAATACATGGAGAATCAGGTATGCAACCCCAGTGCTCAAAAACAACGGTTTGTTCTATATTACGCCAGCTTATGTGGGAAATACAGAACCAATTTAATATGCATCACAGGAGCTAATGATACATAATGCAGGAGGTTATAATAAGAACTGGATTATAAAAGGATGCCTGTTTATGGTCTTGCATTATATTTACTATGTGAATGTTACTGTTAGTTGATTGCAGACAGACAGAAACTGCAGGCCATGCAGCTACACCTGTTTGACGTCAAATCTACCTCTGAGGTAAGCTCTCTTGTATTAAATTAGTTTTGAAATATATAATACATCTAAATAAGTGGTCCAATCTATGCTGCTTAAGAGAGAGTAATTGGCGGCCATTCGCTGGCAATCACAGAGCTCATAAATATGAGTGTAGCCACCCATAAATCTGGGAAGAGTTACAAGGCAATTGCTATTTTAAGATGTGTAATAAGAACACACATTTACAAGTGGAAAAAATCTTCCCAGCAAGCTCACCTATTAAGGTAAGAATATGTAATGCTCAGAGAAAAGCTACATCAATTGATCTACGCTCCTTAGTTAACAAACAAACAAACAAGTATAATGCTATTGAAAGGGAGTCAGCAAAAATCATGATTTGTAAGTGCATTATGGCTTTGTCTTCACACCAGTTTATTCTTGAGACAAATGCAAGGACATCTGTCTGCCAGCTAAAGCAGACCTGAAATTAGGTCACACCAGACAACAGTGATCTTTAGCTAGTCTACAACAGTAAAAAAAAGGGAGCATTCGAAAAGCTAAGACAAAACCCTGTGTGAATTAATCAAATTATTCCATAATGACAGTGGGATCTGTTTATGTTCTGGTTGTCATTTGAGGTTAGATTTTACCTGCTTCTAGGGCTTGATGAAAGTCAGATGATATGTTGATGTAATTTTCTCCCTCTGATCTTAGGATGGTAACAGTGTGGAGAAGTCAGGACATCTGTCAGAACTCCTGCAACCTGCAGCATGTCAGAACGCAAATGGTGTCTATGACAGTGACAGAGCGGCAGCTGAAGCGCTAACACAAGGATACTGGCAGATCTCTACCTCACAAGTTATACCAGGTCATCCAGCACACACACATTTGTTACTATTAAAATTATACAATACAAAAATACTGGCTCTGATTACCAGTCGTTCATATTTCATCTCCACACACAACACTACGGTATATGATGTAATTATTTTCTTCATGCGTTTTCTTTTCTGGCAATAGGGATTATCCCCAGTTTTGAGTATTATAAGTTCACAAACATGAGGCCACCTTTCACCTACGCCTCCATGATACGATGGGTAAGTACTGCTGAATTGAAAATCCTGTATATTACCTTTTCATTTCCTGTCAGTCACATAAAAGCTGTCTTTTATGCCAGGCGATACTGGAGTCCCCAGAGAAGCAGCTTACTCTGAACGAAATCTATCACTGGTTTACCCGCATGTTTTTCTACTTTCGTCACAACACCGCCACATGGAAGGTATGAGATGAACTGTTTGTACTGTAAACCTATTGTATTTGTCATTCCATGACGCACTGCACACAAGCCAATCCTGAAAGCCACAGCCTCCGATTGTAGACCAGAAAACTTTCACAACTTGTATGTTAATGACAGAAAGTGATGACCAGGATGTGTGATTACAGTGGTTTTTTGTTAGGACTAAGTGAATCTTATTCGTCCCATTAGATGTAACATGATTTAACAAGTAATCTATGTGTCTCTGTCTGTGTGTAGAATGCTGTTCGGCATAACCTCAGTCTTCATAAGTGCTTTGTGCGCGTTGAAGGAAGAAAAGGTTCTGTTTGGACCGTGGATGAAGAGGAATTTCTGAGAAGAAAAGGACAAAAGTTTCACAGGTAAACTGTCTTTCCTTCTTCATAGCGGTGTCAATAACATTGTACTTTCCTAATGCATGTCACACTCCTGGTGGATAGTTGGTTGTATGTATAAATACAAGAAGTTAATTTTAAAATGGCTGAGTAGTAAAGGTTAAAAAAAACGACTTGGGCTCTTTGGATGGATCTAAGTGGATCTATTGTTGGAGGTGGGAGAATAATGAGATTGATTTATTGCAGTTGCACCACTTTTTCCTCCAGGGATCAGGATATGGGCTGGATGGCACCTTTTCACGTGTTTCCTGTGACTCCACAAGGTGAAACTTATCAGATGCGAGGCCCAAATGGACTCTCATGAAGAGATTACAATCGCATTTCAACCACTAACAATATTAACAACTTTAGTAAGAATGATAAATATTATGATAGTTTAAAATTAACTTTCATTTTTTATAACATATATGTTTTAAACATATATCTGGCAGTCTGTTTCAGACCTAATTATGTTGTTTTTTTTGGAAAAAAAATAATTTGTGTAAGGAATTATGAATCTTGCATAATCCAAAGATAAAGTTAAGTAGTGGGTGTTCAGCAAACGTTTCACTATCCTTCTTGCTTTTAAATGTACTGATTAAAAAGTACAAGTACGTTTTTTATAAAGCTTACAATTGTACATCAATAATGATACTAATGGCATCGTATGTAAATACATTTAATATGGTACTTAATTTAATAATTATGCTGTTAAACAATAACTGTACATTTTCTCTCTATGAATTAATGTCATAAAATTTGATATTCAAATAAAGATCCAAACTGAAACGCAATCCAGCATTGTTATACTGTTATTCTGGTACAGTATACACTACACAACGTCAAGTTTTGCTTCTAATAAACTAAAAAATAATGCAAAACCTCCCAGTCAGAAATATTTCACAGTGCGTAAATGCAACGCAATGGTGATGTACTCCATGCTCCTGCTCGTCACCAACTGCAGTACAACGTCTACGATTGGCCGAGAGATTTTTGCGCGGTGCATTTCAGCCAATCAGAGCTTTGTTTTCGCGCTCGTATGCAAAGCCTCAGATACATGGCGAACGGAAGGGCAAACTGTAAACAAATACAACAGAACTGGACAGTTTTAGACGGATTGTGACTTTTAAGAGAAACGTAACTCTATATTACGAATGCTGTGTGTAAATACAAACGGAAATATTCGATATGCGACAATCAGCGAGAATTTAAACTAGCCTCATTCAGCGTTAGGAAGCTACCTAGGCCTGCTGACATTTGCGCAGACTTGGAATTTGGTAGTGCTGTAATGCGAACGCGGGCTCTGGATAGAGACCCGCACAGTTAACTCAATTAGCATTTAAAATTTGTTTTAAAATCGTCTGACAAAGTTACAACTAGGCAGCAGCATGAGTACAAACTCGAACAGCGGTCAGCCGTCCGAAACTAACCAGAGGAAAAGAAGTGCAAGTCCAAGTGTTGAGTCTGACTCCACGCTGCCCAAGCAGGCATCATCACAAGTAAGTGATGAGGAACCAAGGAATGACTCTCGTGAAGATGCAGAACCTGAGAAAGTTGGCAATGATGAGCCAAAACACGGATCTGAGCATCCTGAAGACGCTAAAGAGAAGGACACGGTGATTCTGAATGAAGCAGATGCGCAGGAGAGCACAGGACAGGCTTGTGGAGGTGAGAGCGAGCGCCAGCCGTCAGATTCCGCTGCCATCGCCGCAGCAGAAGCGCTTGCCAGTCTGACCGGTGGAGACGCGGACGAAGACCGTAAAGAAATGCCCCGTTCGTCTAAAAAAGCGAGCCGAGAGAAATCAAGGGATAAGTCTAATCGTCCCAGTTGCTCTCAGAGCGAGAGAAGGACGGAGGCAGCCGCGGCTGACAGCTCCTCATCCCTGCTGCTCTGCGAGGACCGAGAAGATCCAGAGCAGGCTTCGTTCGTGGATGATGAGGAGGAGGATGACGACTCTCTTCCTGGCTCTTCCTCCACGGCTAGCTCGTCTGTCGCCTCTGATAATGATGATAACGAGGACGGAGAGTGTGCCATAGTGTCGGTGAAGATGGCCCCGGAGGTGCGGCAGTCCGTGGCGCTGCTCGCACAGGTGCAGATGCGGCTGGACGCGCTGGAGAAGAAAGGCGCGCGTCTGCATCAAGTTCACCCAAAAATGAACATTATGACATTAATTACTCACCCTCATGTCGTTCAAAACCCTATAAGACCGTCATTCATCTTTGGAACACAGATTAAGATATTTTTGATGACCCTTCATAGACGGCAATGGAACTACCACGTTCAAGGCCCAGAAAGGTAGTAAGGACAACGTTGTCCTTTGGGATTTTGAGGGGGCCCTATAGCAAATTCTGCGATTGGCCCAGAATCCCTAGCAACTTTACTCATCATACTCAAAACTCCTATGTTCATTTTGGTTTTCCATTTGCGTCAAATATGTTTCAACCAAATGATTGTGGATTCCAGATCTTTGTCTTCATTTACGTTATGTGCGCTTAACTTAAAGCCAATCAGCTTCTGAATCACCCACTTCTATCAGCGCAAATTGACGAGACTGATGAAGATGCTCTAAGCTACATGACTAACTTAGAGGTAATACATTTTTTCCCGTTTTTCTTTTTCCTGTTTTCAAAACTGGCAAATGATCCATGTTTTTAATATGCTCGTCATTCGACAGATTGAGTCTTTCAAGAACAACAAACTTGGTTACCGCATCTGCTTCCATTTCCGGCGAAATCCCTTTTTTCAAAACAAAATGATAGTGAAGGAGCTTCATCTTGGTATGGGAGGTGAGCTGACCATTATCACAGTACCCCTCTTTTCATGAATGTGAAACGGATTACTCTGGGACACATTTATTTATTCTGGGTTTTAATTTTTTGAAAAAGGTAAATGTGCTCTATCTGTATGTGCTTTCCTTTTTGCTCAGGGTCACCGGTGTCGTTCTCAAACCCGATTTTGTGGCACAGGGGGCAGAATCTGGTCGGTAGTGGAGAACCACGTCGAACATCACAGGGAGTCTACCAGAGCTTCTTCCATTGGTTCAGTGACCACAGCAACCCAGGAAGGGATGACATCGCGCAGGTACATCTCTCATGTGGTTTGGTGCAGGAAGAAGGGCTGTATAAACAGGCCATAACAAAATCCTTAAACATAGTAAGGATGATGATTTAAAAAAATGATTCCCTTGATTCTAGATCCTGAAAGATGACCTGTACAGAAACCCTTTGAGGTACTATCTGACTCCACTCTGGGAGCCACGAGAGAATGGCAGGTAATCTTCTCTAGCCTGAAACATCCAGATTTTTCAGTGTATTTTTAGGTTTTGCTTTTTTTTGTTTTAAACCAATTTCTGTTGTCCAGCAGAGGTCCCAAACCTCAGGGCAACAATAATGGAGACGAGTGTGTGATCATCTCAGATTCAGATGAAGATGAGGAGAAGAGCCAAAACTTGGGGCAAGAGGATGAAGATGATGACCAAGTCGGAGGTGAGGTTTTCCTTTTCACAATCAAATCATGTAGTTTAATATAAAGTGCTTTTATAAAGTCTTTCAAATCAATAAATAAAGCTGGTCTTTTTTTTCCAAATCATCATGACTGATCATTTTCTCTTAGGCTCAGAAGAGAATGACAGAGATGAGGGGGAGTCCTCCTATGAGGAGAGAGATGAAGAGGAAGTGGATGTTGAGGAAGTAGACGAGTCACGTGACTCTAGTGGCTGTGAGGTCAGAGAGCAAGGACAGGAAGAGGAAGATATTGATGTAGATGAAGAGAAGAGTTAGGACACGGGGTTGTCTCTGTTTCTTTTTACGCAGAATAGCATCATTCGAATTTTCTATGATCTGTTTTACTGATATAATTTCCTGCATAAATTAAGAGTCTGTTTCAAATAACAAGTGGTTAATGATGCTTAATGATCAGGGTTTAAATATGTCTTCATTGTAGATGGTACTTTCAATACATCAAAGATGATGAATATTCAAATCCAATGTGTGCACTCCTCCGAAAACATGTTTTCCTTAAGATGTCTTCACATTTTACACTTATAACTTTGCATTAACAGATTTCAGAGGGCTACTGATACCAGTAAGACACCTCTTTTATCTCACAACGGACTGTTTAAAGCTTGGGATTATAGACTGCACTTAGTTTAGTTTAGTTTTTGTATGACCGTATACAGTAGCATTGTCTGTCACTCGCAATCATGACCATTTATAAACACACCATACTTTCCTGTTTGGATGTTTTACAGACCTAATCATGTTTTTCAGTCATTGCTGTAATATTTTTGGTTAATTGCTGTTTGTGTTACTTTTTTATCCTCATCTACAGAATTCTAACATCATGAAGCATTGGGTTTCCTTGCCTTGTTATTGTTCATAAACTCTACCACCGCATTTTGATTATAAGGAGAAAGGTCAAACATTCTGAAATGCTCTTCATTCTGAACCAAAACTAGATAACTCAGGGATGTTTACTCTTTTATCCTCCTTATACTGTAGATGTGTTTCCCTTCACAAGCTTCATTTATTCAGTTTTGTGTCATTAATACATAACATCTTTTGTTTATTGATGAACCTTTAAATAATTGTAGTTTATTTAACTTTGTTTACATAAGCAGATTAAATCCTGACACTTGGTACCTCTTGCTATGGTGATCATGTGATCCTTCAAACTACTTTTGTCATGTCTAGAATTGACACACTGTCAACACATGCACGTTACCATTTATTCACTGCAATGAATAACAATTGTAATGTTATTTAAATGAGCAAAATAGTGGCAGGTCATCTTGTGGTGTCCCCCCCCCCCCCTTTTCTCGCCTAC
>NW_015554102.1:2556655-2568245 GCF_001515605.1 Sinocyclocheilus anshuiensis
TGACAGCATGATGTGTGCACTCAATACTCAAACTTTTGTGTCCAGTTAAATGCTTAGATAAAATGGTAAAAATAGTTAATATGTACACATTTTTTCATGGCGTCTTTCATATTCATATCACTTTTGCATTTATTTCTAATAGTGTTTTTTTTTTTTGCTCCTTTGGAATAATTGTTTTAACTTTGGTCAGTTATTAGCGTGAAACCATTCTAAATGTTCTCCTAGGTATCTGTAATAAAGCAATTGTGTTAAAAGATTTTGAGTTCATTGATTTTGAGTGTTGACCTGTAAAAGTTTGGATTAAAAATGAAAAGTTGTTAACTCATTGTAAGTATACTGGATTGTACTTGTTTTACTTGCAAGGCCAGTGGTTTGTACATAATCCTTTCCCTTAAAAAGGGTTTATAATTTGTTATTGAATTATTAGGGTAGATTTGACCTACAGTATCAAAGAAAAGCTATATTTTGTGTGCTAAATTTTATAGAGAACTACAATTTTTAAATACGTGTTTTTGTTTTGTTTTTGTTTTCCATGTCAAATAAAGTTTTTGTCTTTTCATTCAGAATGTTTTATGTGGCTTTTGTTTCTTCAGGAAATGAATCAAATGAACAGCTTTATTCTTTCCTGTTTACAGACTTAGTGTTCATCTTTTCAACATTAATTCATCTGAGGGGACTATGATAAGAAATTACATCAAATTAATGTGCACCTAACTATTTACAAAGTCTACCATTTTTTCCAGCTTTTTCTTTGTTTCTCATGTCTACCCACAAGAGGGCAGCATAGAAAAGAAAATCATTGAATAAGAAATTCTAAGCTGCTTTTCTGATAAAAGAACAAAGTCGTTTTATGGTTTTCATGCTTTGTTTTTAAAAATGAAACAATAGCTCTGGTGCAAAATATTAGGATTCCAGTCTTTTTTTCCATTGAGAGCTTGTTTTGACTTTTGCATTTGAAGCGCCTCCAGACAACACAAGCTCTTGGTTAGTTATATGGGGGTCTGTGGGACTGCAAAGGCGATGAGATAAGCCTCCTAGTGCAGCGTAGACTGATGTCATTGTCAAATGCTCTTATCTCCATTCACATGCCTTTGCTTAGACAGCTGTGCCGTGCTTGATCACGTGAACTGATGCATTCCATGTTTTCATGATCAATTCAACAGTCCTTACAAGTTGGCAGCAGCATTATCTGAGATTTGACCTTCAGAGGTCAAACACATCTCTTGACATATTTCCTTTAAAATGTGGAAATACGTGATCCATGAGGTAAACTTTACTTTGCCCTTGTCACCTCCAGCTGCATGTTAACCAGTAGCTTGGATTTTGACATAAGAGAGGTCAATGTGTAATGAAGCTTGGATACGTATGGAAACAGCACAGCTCTGCAAACAGCCGAAGGGCAGGCATTTTTGGGCAGGCCTCAACAGAGGAGTGCCGATGTTGCAATGGTACACTTAAAACCTTTGATTTCACGCTTAATGCAATGCTATAAATATTCCACTAGCAAAGGCCTGCCCTGTTTGTAAATGCAAAGCAGCCAAGCAGGCAGCAGGAGTAGAGCTGTACTATACTACTGTTATAGGTTTTTATAGCTTTATCAAGATTGAAGGAAATACGTGATCTCATGGGAGCACAAGCTACTGTCTCACGCTCAAGTGGTTTGGATTGGAAGAAAATTGTAGAATCAGTATTCAAATAAATAGATTGGGCTGACATTTAAAAGGTTTAGGATTATGTTTTCATTTAATTTAATTTGTTTCCTTCATTTTTTAACATTTTAATTAAATTGCTATTATTTTTTTATACATTTTAAAATATTATACAACATTAAAAAACAATATTGTAAGTTAAATATTTTATTTTAGTTTTTATGCACATTTTAGCTGTGTTCTTGTATTTTGCTGAATATTGCCCTCATTTTTACTCTAATGCAGATGAAGTAAATCTCAAAGCCTTTTACATTAAATTCACTTATGTTTTTATTTCATTTGTTATTGAATTTTTTTTTTACATTTTATTTAATTAATTTTATTGTTACATTTTAAAATGTCAAATATATTTTGAAATATCAAATGTAAAAAAAAAAGTTAAATAAGCAAATTTTTGACTGTATTATTATATTTTACTGAATATCTGCCACATTTGTACACTTCTTGTGTGTTTACTGTAGGCGCAGTGAATCTCAAAACCTTTTACATTAAATTCATGAATTAATTATATACATTATTTCCATGTTGTTGACCATGGGAGCTTTGAGACTCTTGCTCATGCAAGTTATAACTCACTGTTTTTGTCAGGCGGAATAGGTGAAGAACAGAGATCTTGATTCAAACCATCTTTACCCTTTACAATTTCAAAAAAAGATCCCAATACAGCATCCATAACACCAAACCATAACATTAGATCATATTAAAGTCATATAAAATAATCTGTCAAGTAATTTAAATACGCACTGCGGGTCAATCAATTATACTAAAATAGTCAAAAGCAACTGGCGGAACAGAAGAAAGAAGGTCAGCGAGTGAAGGAGACAGAGACAGAGTGTGATGAAGAGGGTGGGAGCGAGGGAATGGAAAGAGTGTGAGATAGACAAAAAGAAGGAAAGAGAGATGAATTGGAAAGCTAATTAGCAGGGCCTCTGACAGCCCTGGCGAGCAGAGACAGAAGGAAGGAAGGAGAGAGAGAGAGATGAATGGTAAAGCTAATTAGCAGACTTCTGACAGCCCTGGCAAGCAGATAAATGGTTTTTATCTTAAAGATCACCAGCAGCAGCAGGAGTCGCAGCCTTCAGGCGTCCCCTGCACTCTTTCCACCCGTCTGCCTTCCAATATGTGTTTTGACTCACTCTGTGGCGACATGAGTATACATGCATATCTAAATTCTGTTTATTTCTGCATTCTGTTATTTCATCAAAAACACTTCCTTTTTGATTATAGTAAACAAAGTCTGTGTGCGTGTTTCTCAGCTTCTTCAAAGAACATCACGCCTCGGGCGATTGCATTTGCAATCAAGATGAAACTGGAGCGTACTGGAAAAAAAGGAAAGGCACCTCAGTGGGACTTTTATCATCCCAAAATCTCATGGCACCGCATCCATCTTTGATGAGGCAGGCCGCTTATACGCTCATCCATCCTGGGCATCCCGTGGGCTGCGGCTAAGGTGCTGACAGATTTAGCTCCTAAGACAGATGTACTTTACGCTCCCACACCCCTCCAGCTTTTCAACTTTTCCATGGATTTACTTTCCTTTTCTCTGCATTTTGGAGGCTAGCACCAGGTTTACCTAGGATACTGACTCGTGCGGGAATCTATCCTGTTGTGAGGAAATTACATATGTTGTTTTAATGGAGTTAGAGGGTACTAGGGTCAATGACATGACATTAATGACATGAAAATACATGTGTGCTGCATGGACGAGGCAGGTTTGTAGGCCAAAACTTGGAAACGAGTTAGCATTTTAACACATCCGGTGATAATCCAAGAGCCAATGGAAAAATCAAGGGAACCTGTTTTGTCAAGGGAACCAGTGTGATGCTAATTTATGGGTTGGCCTACAAAAATTCGCCATCATGCTGCACAGTATATTTACTAATGATATTAGCATGCCTCTTATAGGATAAGCACAATACTGTTTTCTGAATTAAAATTCATTTTAATATGTTCTTGCATCATAAAGTAAAACATGTCAGGTGATGCAATACTTTAACAAAACAACTTCACTGCTTATTATCTGAAAACCTTTTGTCCACCAAATTATGGGGTCCAATGAACAGGCAAAATATGTGGAAAAGGACCCCTATGGACCCTCAAAACAGTGTGCCAAGGTTAACAGGTCTCTTAAATAAAATATCAGATAATCTGACCTTTTTATAACAAGACAAGTTTAGTTCGAGATGTTAAATGTGGTGTGACTATACAAATCTAATATTTGTGAATTAATAATTCATGATGCATGTATTTCACACACATAAATAAACATGAATATATAAATATACATACATACATACATACAAAACAAACAAACAAATAAAATACCCTTAAAAAATATATTTAAAACTTCTTTTTTTTAAATACTGAATAAACCATGTAAAATCAACATGAATACAAACAGTACATTTTAAGAACTTATCAAGGCCATATTTGAAAGTACATTCATAAAAGATTTTTCTTCTCTTTATTGTGGAAACTCTTATATGTCATTGACCCACTAGTCTACTTTAGAAAATGAATCCCTCCCCAACTCAAAACCTGCGCTTACGCATAGCCTACAGCGTTTCACAGAAGCGCTGCCTGGATTGATGAGCGCCACGTACTCATGATGATAAATTTGTTGTTGTAACTCTTGCTTTGAGCCTGCAAATCCCCGTTTATACACTGCAGAGAAAGAAAGACAAAACCCTGCTGACTTCCTGACCATGTATGATGAAACGTGATGCTCTTTGTAGACCAAATGCATTTGAGCTCTTTAAAATTCAAATACAGCCTTTTTCAATCTTTACAATGCACATTGTATCAAATCAATGAAAGTTTAAAGTAGAATAAATCATGTGCTCTTTCACACAAAGGATAGAGTTCAAATTCTGTGCTTTCACAAACATGAGACGGTCACTCAAAAGGTCTGTCAAAGTTAGTAACAAAGGGAAATATATAGCTGTAGGCCATCAACTTTTAAGTTGCCATTGCAGCATGTTCATGCAAGATACAAACGTCACACGTAAATTAGAATATAAGAAAGTGTTTTCACTTAAAAAAGGGTGCGTACCAATTCAAAACATGACCTATTTGACTTGTTCTTTTTCTGTTACATGCCACATGTTGTTTCACCAGTGTGGTGTTTTCTCATCAAGTTGAGGTTTTACTGCACTTAAACCAAATAAGCTCATCTATTAGGCAATTAAGCGTCTTAGGTGATTCAGTGGTTTGCGTAGATGTGGTCGTAAAACTGCCGACTGTGTAAAGTGTCTCTGACGTGGGAGAATGTGGGGCTGAATGGAAGAAAGTGAAGCTGGTGGGGCTTATTGCATTGTGGGTGAAAATCACACGGAAACCTGAACTTAAAGCCGACTTGAGTCACTTCCTCTCAGAGGAGAATAAAGGATGCCTCCCACAAAGAGAGAGAAAGACAAGAAACCACCTCCACATCCGCAGCAGTATAAGAAAAGGGCACATTGTGTGATGTCATGAAAAGCAGAGCGTCTTTTTAATCAGCTGAAAAGGAAATGGTAAAACTTTTTACCCACCCTTCCACTGACTCTTGAATTATATATAAAGGCAATGTACAACACATTTAGTCTAAGCACTGGTGTCCTAATGCATGCCAGAGTGTCGGAGGCCCTAGAAAGAACACACCAAGGGCCTTTTGTGTCCAAAATACCGAGTCGCAAGTTTTTTTGTGCGAGAGAGCGTCCTTTCACCCAGCCCACCCCCTCCGTTGTGTTTCGCCACCGTCGTCTTGAGTCACGCAGCCGGACGCAAAAGAACTTTGGGAATTTCAGGACACTTTCTGACCGGACAAACAGATCCACCACAAATGCACTACAGTGGGTCTAACAATACAACGTACAACAAAAAAACGTTTGTAGCACAGTTATGTGCACATCTAATGAGGTGAGACAGACAGACAGGATAGACCACAAAGATTTCATACCATGTACACTGTGCTGCACCGTTTTTGTATTTTTTGAACAGTGGTATGAAAAAAAAAAAAAATATATATATATATATATATATATGTAATTCAATTCATATCACTGCATGTTGCATGTTGTTTTTTTATATAAATTTGCATTGAAAAATGCATTGTAGTATTTTAACAATATGCATCTTAAATGAAAATATGTAATGTAAAATGTAAACACAATTGCTAAGATGAAAATTCAGCATGTTTGCTCAAATTTGCAACTGAAAATATGTCAACCAACAAAAAAACTAAAATTAGAATCTTTTTCGTTATATAATTTCGAATCATTTTCATTCTCCAATCTAAAATGTTAAAATTATAAATAATAAAACAAAACTTTTCCCATATATTATTCAGTCATCATATTTAATCATATAATCATCATATGTTGCCTTTTACATGTTTTGCCGTGAATAGTTCTGTTTGCTTATTATTAAGTTGCCATTGCAGCATGTTCATGCAAGATACAAACGTCACACGTAAATTAGAATATAAGAAAGTGTTTTCACTTAAAAAAGGGTGCGTACCAATTCAAAACATGACCTATTTGACTTGTTCTTTTTCTGTTACATGCCACATGTTGTTTCACCAGTGTGGTGTTTTCTCATCAAGTTGAGGTTTTACTGCACTTAAACCAAATAAGCTCATCTATTAGGCAATTAAGCGTCTTAGGTGATTCAGTGGTTTGCGTAGATGTGGTCGTAAAACTGCCGACTGTGTAAAGTGTCTCTGACGTGGGAGAATGTGGGGCTGAATGGAAGAAAGTGAAGCTGGTGGGGCTTATTGCATTGTGGGTGAAAATCACACGGAAACCTGAACTTAAAGCCGACTTGAGTCACTTCCTCTCAGAGGAGAATAAAGGATGCCTCCCACAAAGAGAGAGAAAGACAAGAAACCACCTCCACATCCGCAGCAGTATAAGAAAAGGGCACATTGTGTGATGTCATGAAAAGCAGAGCGTCTTTTTAATCAGCTGAAAAGGAAATGGTAAAACTTTTTACCCACCCTTCCACTGACTCTTGAATTATATATAAAGGCAATGTACAACACATTTAGTCTAAGCACTGGTGTCCTAATGCATGCCAGAGTGTCGGAGGCCCTAGAAAGAACACACCAAGGGCCTTTTGTGTCCAAAATACCGAGTCGCAAGTTTTTTTGTGCGAGAGAGCGTCCTTTCACCCAGCCCACCCCCTCCGTTGTGTTTCGCCACCGTCGTCTTGAGTCACGCAGCCGGACGCAAAAGAACTTTGGGAATTTCAGGACACTTTCTGGTGGGACAAACAGATCCGCCACAAATGCACTGCAGTGGGTCTCCTGCACAACGGCTTGACAACTGTCTGTCACTCTGTTTACAGCAGTTAGTGATGTGCACATCTAATGAGGCGAGACAGACGGGCAGGATAGACCACATCGATTTCATATCAATGTCAGCATGTCAACAGTGCTGAACTGCTGGCGCTTTTGTACATTTTGAACAGTGGTATGAAATAAATGTTATTTATACAGGATTAAAACATTTTTAAAATTAAGATTCAAGAAGTTAGGTCAATAAAGTTATTATAAAAACAATTAGGGAGAGCACACACACATACACACACGGTTTTGCATATATATATATATATATATATATATATATATATTAGGGGTGTAACGGTACATGTATTCGTACCGAACCGTTTCGGTACGGGTCTTTCGGTTCGGTACGCATGTGAACCGCACGAATACAGTTTTTTTTTTTTCTTCTTCTTCTCAGGAAATTCAAATAATAAATGGCGTTTTGACAGTCTTTGATGTGGCATGACAGATCGCTGTACCTATATAATATATAATATATTTGGATGTTGGCTTTTGGATTTTTTTTGGGATGTTTTGCTGGTTTATGAATAGTTGTGTGTTTCATTATTATATATGATATCACTGTGACAGCTTACCCCATATAGGACTAGTGTGAAATTTTGAACACACACACACAGACACACACACAAAAAAAATGTAAAAAAATAAATCAGATTTAGTTTTCCTCAAAATTAATAAAAACAGTTAAAAGCAACTCAGAATATGACTCAAAGCTGCAGCAAACAAGCAAGCCCAGCACAGATTTAAAAAGTAACGTAACGCATTACTTTCAATAAAAAGCAACTAAGTAACGTAATTAGTTACTTTTCAGGAAGTAACGCAATATTGTAATGCATTACTTTTAAAGGTAACTTTCCCCAACACTGTTTATATATATTACCCCATATAGGACTAGTGTGACTATATATACATATGTTATACATATGTTAAAAATGCATTAAATGTAAACAACATTTAATGTGGCATTATCCACTATTATGTGTTGCATATCTGCATTTTCCTGACCTCTTCAGGGTTAAAGGCGGTTCGTTGGGAGCAGTGCTGAGGGGGCTGGACCGTGACACTTCACCGGCGGAATAAACCAAACACCTGCCACCGCGCAGACTTTCAACAGGAGACGTGCAGCGTGGAGCTTACGTGACAAGAAGACGAACACATCTTCTGTTTTGTATTCAAAGTGGCAAACGCTGGAGATATTGTCACGCAGACTGCAAAACACATCTTGACTTTTGTTGCCTTTATCTCATCAACTGTCTAGATAAGAGCTTAGAAGTATCATGAGGAATTACGTGCACAAACTGCAACTTTTGTCGCCGATTTTTGGACTGACTGACACGCCCCAAAAGTGAGAATTCAAAAGGCTAGAGCTATAAAAGGTCTTATGATTTTATGAGAAGGGTTTGGACGGATTTCAGAAATTCAGTAAGCCACGAGCTGTGCTCACAGAGATGTAACGATAACATCTCACCTGCGCCTCAAAACACCAAATACACGGAGCAGCAACAGACCGACTAAAACACAAGACCAGCGAATCAGGTGAATATACAGCATTTCTCTCACTTTCGAGATAAAACAATCTGAAACTTCCTAAAGTCTTAAGAGAGTGTTTTGGCCTCAGGTAGATGACAGGGAATTCACTGGTCATGATAAAAAATGTAGAGGATTTATTTTATTTTATTGGATGACAGTAGACAGATGCAAGTTTGTGCAAACCTGCGAATCATAGCAACAGTGTTTACATTTTGCAGTAATATTACAGGTACATTTGACAAGCACTCCAACATCACCCTTACATCACCCTGCAATTTGTGTTATATAAATATTTGATTGTTTTATACCCTTATGTACCACAATAAATGTCGAGAAGGAAAATATAATCCAATAATTGTGCCTACTATGGAGATGAAATGATTTAACTAGGGTTTATGCACTATTTGAGGATTTGGGTACATTGACTTTGGTGAATTTAGGGTGCATCCAGAGCAGAAATATTATAGCCTGCATGCACATTTTCCAGATGGTTCATTGTGTGTTCGGTCAGGATTATTTTATCTTCTAATTTAAATGTGTGCATGGGTGCTTGAACAGTTTATACTGTAGAACATTTGTGTGTTAGAGCAGTATGAATTGAAATTTTAAAAATTGTAACTGACATAAGTTTGTGTGGTGGTTGTGTGTGTAAGTATATTTTTATGTATGGCTACTGCATTCATACAATGTAACACACAAGCTTGAACTTGATTGGTATTATACAGTATGAACAGTTTTAAAGAAAGGGACCACAATCCTTTAAATGACAGTTCATAAATTTTGCATAAAATAATAATGTTATTTTGCAGATTCAATTTTTATAGAGATAATCAGCTTACAATTCATCATTACTTCATTTTAATTAAGTTTCCTATAAATACATAAAGCTTATAATTGAAAAGTTACAATTAACATGAAAGGCAAAATTTCATGTCCTGCTCACTTTAGCAAACTCAGACCTATCAAATCTGTTCATAATTGTCAAGTACTAGTGTGGCACTCCAACATCACCCTACAGTTTGTATGACGTTCTGTAAATATTTGATTGTTTTATATCCTTTTTGTATGTATATATATATATATATATATATATATTTGGTCTTTTAAAAAGAGAGATACAGAAGCCTGACATTTTGTCAGTCACAAAAAAAGGGGAAAAAACAGACACGTTGGAGTTGGATTTAATGGACGTCATAGATTGCGTTTGAACATCCATAATTCATATGCTGGCCATTCCGGTAGAGGATGACTGATACATAATGCATGCTAACATGAAAGTATAACAGTTTACACCTGTGAAGTTCCACTCAAGATTTAAAACAGCAAATATGTCGCTTAACAGTTTACTTGAGTGATGTAGACATGCAAATGCTATATCTATCTATCTATAGCTGTCTGTCTGTCTGTCTATCCTGTTAGGTTAGATGTATAGCAGTGCTCTGTGTGTGTGTGTATTGGAGTGAATTAAAGTCTGTGCTTCCTACTCTTTCCCCTCAAATCAGTGCCAGAACCAACATGTAAGAACACCTGAGTGACTGATGCTGTTGAATATGTGAAGGAGAGGAGACGTAAGACAAATCTGATCTTGCACAGAGTGTGAGTTTCAACGAGAGCCAGTGAAACACAGTAAAACATCAGAGGATTTTTGAAATCAGGTTCAAAAGTGAGGACGCTTTGAAAATATGATATAAATTATTTGTTGGTTTTTGTAGTCCTTCACAAGAGCACCCAATATCATAAATGTGCATTTGCAGCTTTCAGACCAATAATTCTTTGCTCTTTGCTCTTGTCTAACACTAACACAGTGGCTATGATGCCAATCTGATGTCTACAGAGTCATGATACACATCTACATGAACATACAGAGAGATAAAATCTCCAGTTCCTTTTTTTTACTCTCTGCTCTCATTTACCAACTTTTCTATGCAATCTACAGTTCTCTCTCACTCTCTCTATGTCATCTTGCAGTTTGGACATGTAGTACATTCCTGGACAAGCCCCTAGATGCACTTTGAATGTAAATTTGAACCAGTGACAGCTGGCAGAGCCTGGACCAGTGTTTGTGTTTTTGTACGCGCGTGAGTTTGTGGAAAGGGATTAAGCGAGTTGCCTAGTGTCAAAACTTTTGCCTTAAAGCAAAACAGCCGAGAGCAAAGCTGTGGCGTACACACATGTGTTGTGTAGTACTTCTAAGTGCTAATAAAAAATCTGGATTTAAGCTGATTTAATCATGGATCTCCAATAAAGAGAATGTATGGACATACAAATCCCAAGTATGCGAGTGCCTGCTGTGCTGACATCACTCACATACATCACCGGCCAGCTGATGATGTCATATACAGGAGCCCAGGATCAGTGCCTGATGGAAACTGATCTAAAAGAGGCAGCAGTCACAGCCCTGGACTCCAGCGAGATCTTCCAAGTTATAACAATGAGCAGCGTGACGGGGCTTTGCAGCAGCTTGGAGTGATTTGCCACCTCCAGCTTTTCCCAGGCACATGGCCCCATAAGCTCTAAATCACAAGCAGTGATTTCTGGGTCAATTTTTTATCTATTTTAATATATTTACATCTCATGTTTAACCACTATAGAGACATCAGAGCCAGCGGCAAATTCCAGAAGATCTGGCCGAGGTGAGGCACGCTCGGTAGGTTCATGAGCACTGAACGGCTGATGACACCCTGGAGCTCACATCTCTGAAAACATAGAAGCAAATTTTCAAATAGACATTATCTTTATTAACAAAATGCATATTTGAAGTCTAAACAAGTACATTCTTGCCTAAAAAACTACGTTGACACAAGAACAGTATTATTTTGAAAGTTATAATGGATTTGGGCGTCCACCATAACTAGGGTGACCAGATTTCTCATGGTTCAATGGTTCTCATGGGGGGTTTGTGATATATGACCACGATATGAGAAATGTTCTTTCATGATTTCATGAATTAATATATATAAACGGCTCTCATCAGCCAATCAGATTCTAGGACCATACACACACACACACACATATATAAATAAAT
>NW_015554102.1:2568419-2575405 GCF_001515605.1 Sinocyclocheilus anshuiensis
TATATATATATATATATATATAAAACGGGAGTAGTTCTACTGTTTTAGTAGTAATAGTTTCTCAATCATACGTTGTTGTTTTTTTTACTTTGAAAAGTATATTTTAAAATTATTTAGATTTAATATTTAATTTGTTTTCAAAACCATATGAAACCAACACAAGTACAAAGGTTACATTTCCAAAAATAAATAAATAAAAATTCTTTATTTTCTTTATCATGGACACTCTTTACTCTTTTATCTGTGATTATTATGCCACTCCAGCATGCGTTCCAGCCCTCGTATGCTGGTCACAAACCACAGCTCTTATGCTCATAATCTGTTAACTCTCAAATCAGTCTGTGCAGTTGCACTGAGTGGATAAAGATGATTAACGGCACCTGTTTTTCCTAAAATAAAACTGACACCATGTTGCATAAATGCTGACCCTCTAATGCAGGCCTGAAACCTCTATCTTTGCATGGAGTTGAATAGAGGAAGGTGTGACAGGCTGGGTGTTAAAACTCAAAGCTAAATATACAACCGAGTAGTAGAGTACAGTAGTAATGTTTGCTTTCTGTTCCTTCTGTTGTCTGTCTAAATCGAACTGTCTCCATCTCTCTTCCTCCTCTTCATCTCTCATTCATTTCCAAGCTATTTTTTCCTCCTCTCGCCCTTCGTCTGTTCTTCCTTTGTCATTTCAGCCTCTTCCTTTGTCAAAATCAGTGATAAATTTAGCCTCTCATGCTTTTCTCCCTATGTCCACCTTGTTTTATTTTCTTTCTTTTGTGTGGGTTTGTATAGATTGCCTGCGAATGGGTCTAACTATGAGAGTAATGGAAACGAGACTCCTCCTGTTGCTGTTGGCTTTGTTTGTGTTTGAAGTGGCCTGCACACATCGCTCCGCTCCCAGAGTACACCTGGCTTTTAAAGGTGAGAGCAAACATTATTCATTACCTGTCTATGCATACTCAAACACTCAGCTTCTCTCTTTCTCTTTTGCATACACCCACATGCCCGTACACACACACACACGTACACACTTAGTCTAAATGAGGACATCCCAGACTTCTATTGTTGTTATATAAAGCTAGTTATATACAGAATGCTATAGACTAACCATAACCTACACACTTCCTCTTGAAGAAAACATTTTAGTTGTGTCCCAAATGACGTGCTATACACTATGTATTTTACTGTCTAGCATATGACATTTAGACGGCTAATTTGTCTTCCAGAATCAGAGTCTGATAGCCCCTTCCCCTTTGCTATGTAATTAAAGCTTAAGTGCAATAGATACCCAACATTCCACTCTATATTTTCTTGGTTAAATAAGTGCATCACCCAGTTATTTAAATTGCACATCTTGTTGGGATTTTCAGTGTGAATATACTACTCACGCTATTCATACCACAAAACGGCATATAATAGTGCATAAGTATACAAATTGGAATGCACCTTTTGTATTTTTAGAACAATATTTTATGTATGAATCATGTTTCTAGTTGAGAATGTATTTGGATGTAGGAAAGCCTTGTCAGATTTAGGGAGCAATTTTATAGCTAATTATGTACGCACCCACACACACATAAACATGTGTTTGCATAGTTTCCTTGTCAGTGCCAAGTAGTTCTTGGCTGAAAACAAATGGTGGATGTTGTCGGCACAGATGAGGTGTGGAACGTGCTGGATCTGGGTGGGTGTCCTCAGTGGAGCATATTCCAGAGAACCCTTGAATCTTGTGTATTGTTTATTGTTCAAAAATGCAGTAATATTTGTCATTTCCTGGATTTTAAGATGAGATAATGCAATGTGGTGTCACTGGGGCTCTGCGAATTCCCATTAAATGGAAACTTTCCTCAGTTTTGTGCACCACAAAATGTAATTTGTGATTAATCGGACAAAACATTCTATAGGAATGCAAAAATAACAGTTGAAGTACCAAAGCGTAATTGTGGATTAATCAAAACATGTTCAGAGGTCTTTCTTCTGCTTCTTCCTATTTCTTATGAAATGTTTACTTTGCTATCACTTAGCATTTGTCAATCGAGGATTGAGACTATAGGATGGTTTCTGATTTTTTGTTCAATCTGTTGATTTGTCACCACAGTCCGACAGACTACATTAAATGCAGTAGCAAGTTTTGAGCTTTTTTTTTTTTTTAAGTCACAGCATTGATAGATGTAGAACATCTTATAAAAGACTATAAAAGTATATTTATTGACAATTATTTATTTTTACTTTCTTTACCTCAGTACACATTAACAGACATTTACATTCCATTCATATTTATCTTTAACAAGATTTAAAGTATCGAGTTACTGTCTGAGGATAGGTGGTTTTGGGGGTCATAATTTTGATAAAGAGAAAGTCATATTACATTTATTTCTGTTGATAATCACTGATTATTTTTACAGTAAAAATAGTAGGCTACTACTATATAAACTAACGGCATATATAGCTGTCTCAAGAATCAGTGCTGTAACTCAATATATGAGGTTTACATTTTTGTCTATTCTGATCTCTTTCTGTTGGTTTTAGTATCTTTCTTTTTAAATGGAATTTGACAAAACTCTTGTTGTGGAGAAGTTTAGGGATATTCCCACAGATTCTTTCCCAGCATCCTCCTCTCATAATTGTATGTCTTCAAAGCATATATGAGATCTGAATCAAAGTCATTTTGAACAATTATAGACATTATCAACTGTCAAGCTGTCACCCTTGTTCTTGACAAACACATACACATGCATGCAGTGACTTTATACACACATTAGTGCAACTAATACATACACAGGTATCCACAAGCTACACAGGCCCTCTAATTACAATTTTGAAGCAGGTTGAAATATGGCCTGCTTAACACATACCTGATGTAAACAGGCATTAAAAGTGTGAATCACTTAAGGGGAATCATTTCATATAACATTTCATCTGAATAAGTTGAAGGTGGAGAGAGGTCCCACATAATTACTCCAGAGATTATAAAGCAGCCCATCTCTCACGTATGTGGGATTGTAACCCTGCGAAACTACTCTTAGATTAAAAACAGCGGTAAACATCAAAATAGAGCATCCCACAAGAATATAAACACAATTTTGGATTTGTTTGTGTTGTACCAACCGGAGTGTAAACAACTTTTTCCAAAAGCCGCATTTTCCCCAAGTCACTGCATTTTAGTTTGCTATTTCTGTGAGGCCTCATTCTTTGCTATGGTACAATAACTATGACCTACATAAAAAGCTGACTTTACTCAACTTGAGTTAGCACTCAAAGCTACCTTTGTTGGTCTTTCTTTAAATATTCTGGTGCGGTTATTATTTTATTATTTTTAGAAGTCGTTTTTAGGTCATTTGGCAATTATGACAAGGATATTTCAGGAATAATTTTCCTTTGCTGTGTGTAAACGCAAAGAACAAGAGCAATGTGTCAAGACCTGTTTGAAGATTACACCCTATTTGGAAATTGACCGATTAATCTCTTGAATTTACAAACATATTCTTTCAAACTTCTCATCTCATCTTATCGTTTGTGGAGATGCACAATATATTGGTACCATATTGGTTCTAGGATAATAATATCATTTTTTACTAAATTTATCAGCATCAGTTAATATTGCATGCTTATTTTCCATATTTTTATGTTTTGATTACGTTTGCAGTTATCTAACACTCAAAGTTCATCTTTTCAAACAAAGAATTGAATAATTGTTAAATGTAATCTTAAAGGGATAGTTCACCCAAAAATGAAAATTTGATGTTTATCTGCTTACCCCCAAATCCATTTTCACACTGTACATGATAGTTTAATGTCTGAAATCACTTGCACTTGTAAAACAGTTGTTTTTCAGGGGGCGGGGGTTATTTAGGGAAAGTAGTAAAACATTTTATGTTCGTTATATGCTGGTTATCAGCCAGAATTTTAATATTGATGCATCCCTCATTTTTTGACATGGGACGTGGACGAAATGGTCTGATGATTGTTATTGACAAATGACAATAAAGAAACATTCACTGCTTCATGACCAATAAGTAGAGGTTCTTCTATTTTATAGTAAACAGTGTTTGATGCCTCAACTCTCAGTGACACTTGAGATTTAGAGAATTCAATTGACCCCTCTGTTTTTCACAAACAATCCAATCAAGATGGGTTAAAAGTGCCTTGAAGGAAATTCATAATGATGTTAGCAGGATTCATGAGAAAGAAAAGCTGTTCGAAATATCAATCACCTCATGTTTCATATTTCCCATTGCCTCGGGCTCATATTCCTCCTGCTTGTGCCCTGATAAAACCTAATTGAAGAGATGACTGGGCTGAATTATACGCCCTCAGAAATTTGGATCTAACTAGTTATTGTTAGCTTCGTCTTGTCTTTCATCACCCGTCCCTGTAATTCCACCGAAACTCTTTGGCTCTGATCCAGTCCATTTCTGCCCTCCCATTTTCCTCAATTGCAATGTATTTTACCCCCATCAGGAAAGATCACCCTTCCAGGATTAACCCTCGCCACCACCCTCTCCTTCACATCAAGAATAGCTGGGGGGAAAAATCCACTTGTCTCATTGGCCTCTCTATTTTCTGCTGTTATCTGAGATGGATTGTTCATTGTTTGCCACCGGGATGGTCTTTGTGTAACTCTAGAAAGTGTACCCAACTAGAGACTGAGAACACTGCAAGAAACTGGCAGAAAGAGTGAAAGAGGAACTTGATATTCTACAATGGCCCTATATGCGTGTGTAACCTTACCCTATTATGATTAAACAATTTACTATGGCTGTTGATCAATTTAATCATTTATTCAGATTATGATATGCTGATTAAATGACCAAGTTATTGAAAATGACCTTTTTATTTATTTATTTATTATTATAATTCAGAGATATTGTGGCAAATTGGTAAATAAAAAAAATATAAAAAAAGTAATTAAAATATTTATTTTTACATAATATTGGTAGAAATATTAATAATTTATTCACTTTGGTAAATAAAAGGTTCTGAATTTATATTTCAGCTTAGGTAAAATATAAATATAAAATATATTTTATTTTATTTTAATGTTTTGTTATATTTGAGACTGATATCTGTTTGAAAGTGCACGAGACTGTGTTTTGTTAAGTCCCTGTTGAATTCTTCTCACAACAAAGACTTCCTGCAGGATGTTTTATCACTAGCCTCACCTTTGTACCAGCGTCTCTCACCCGTGATTGTAATGAACCCTGTGCTGCGTCCACTTTGGTCCACTGCAGGTTTGGCAGGGGTGCCGTGTCCGGTGTTCTTTCCTGACGGTAAAGGGAAGAGAGGGGAACAGGATTGTACACAAACCCTTTCCCTTTTGCCCACCCAGTTCCGTGTCCAACAGATATCCGATCATTAGCAGTTATTTTAGCACCCACTCTAGATAGAACATCCTGTAAACACACATTTAAACATATTAGATACTTTTAGAACATTAACAACGTCATTGAAATGCCCACATTTCCTGTGCCTAAACTTTTCCATGGGTGTGTAAACATCCATACGGATGATCGTCCAGGGAAGGATGACGAAGCTCATTGACAAATTGGTCTTCCGCTTGTAGTTTCAGGTTTTGGTACATACTTTGCAATGTAAAAGGCTACAGTGTGCTTGTTTTAAGCTACATTCGAATGCTCACCCTGTCACACAGTAGGGCAGCACTTAAAATATTCAGCTCTTAAAAGCTCATCAGACACACTCGAAATGACTCAAGCTCTTTAACCCACTCTTACATTCATTTCAGCTTGATAAAACACAAAGAAAGTGTTGCATTGGCTGACCTAACAATAAGATTCAAGCCTAGGCCTGCTTTTATATTTGTGAAAACTAATAACTAAAACAATATTAGCACATTTCGTATACAAGTTGTAATCTGACTTATATTTACCAGAGATATTTCAAAATAGACACATAATTCTATATATATATATTATATAATAATATATAATATATCTCTAATAGCAATTATTTTGACTGATATTGCAATTGTGATATGATCTGTGATATTGAAGGGAATTTTCAATATTTCACTGAAAAACATTTAAATTATCGTGGTGTAATTTTTGCAAGGATTTATATCAAACAAAGAATTTTTCTTAAAGGGGTTTCTTCACCCAAAAATGAAAATTCTGGCATTAATTACTCACCCTCATGTGGATCCAAACCTGTAAGACCTTCTTTCAACTTCAGAACAAACAAATTTAGATTTTTGGTGAAATCCGAGAGCTTTCTGGCTCTCCCATAGACAGCAACACAACTGAAATGTTCCCAGACCAAGCAACACATTAAGGACATCGGTAAAATTGTCCATGTGACATCAGTGGTTCAACGATAATTTCACGAAGATGTGAGAATACTTTTTGTGCTCAAACTTTATTCAACAATTATTTTCCTCCAACTCATCATCATTCACGATTATGGAGACTACCACGATGCATGCGTGTGCTGCTGCTGCTGTAGAACATGCATGCGCTGCGCTGCATTTTGTTTATGTGCAGAGGAACAAACATGCATGCTTCGTGGTACACTCGATAATGGTGTAATACGTGATTTGGAGGAGTATAATTGTTGAATACAGTGGTTATTTTTGTTTTCTTTGCACACAAAATGTATTCTCTGAGCTTCATAAAATTACAGTTGAAACACTGATGTCACATGGACTGTTTTACCGATGTCCTTGCAACCTTTCTGGCTCTGGGAACATTTCACTTATGCTGCTGTCTATGGAGGGTCAGAAAGCTCTCGCATTTAAAAAAAAAAAAAATATATATCTTAATTTGTGTTCTGAAGATGAACAAAGGTCTTGCGGGTTTGGAATGACACAAGGGTGAGTAATTAATGACAGAATTTTCTTTTTTAGGCCAACTATCCCTTTAAAGCTGTAGAATATGATGTGTAGGCCAGAACATCTTTGAAGCACAATATTTAATTTAAAATGCTATTTAGAAACACATTTTGCCTTGCACAAATAGTGCACCTCGTGAATTGAAAATTAC
>NW_015554102.1:2584167-2603353 GCF_001515605.1 Sinocyclocheilus anshuiensis
CTAATTACTAGACTATATAATTCTTAAACGGACAGTTCACTATTTGCATATCCTCTTAATATATGACTTTTCTTTCTGGGGACCACAAAAGTCATATAGGTTTGAACGTAAGTGTGATTAAATAATAATAAATGAATTTTATAAATAGATATAATTACTATGATAACATACACTACCACTCAAAAGTTTGGGGTCTGTAATATTTTAATGTTTTTGAAAGAAGTCTCTTACATTCACAAAGGCTGCAATTATTTGATCACAAAAACAGTAATATTAATATTGTGAAATATTATTAAAATTTTAAACAACTATTTTAATATATTTACAAACATAATTTATTCCTGTGATGGCAATTACTGCAGTTTTCAGTTTCAAATGATCCTTCAGAAATCATTCTAATATGCTGATTTGTGCTCAAAAACATTTCTTATTATTATCAATGTTGAACAGGTTGTGTTGCTGAATATTTTTTGTGGAAACTGTGATCCAGTTTTTTTCTTAATCTTATGTAACAATGTAAAAGTTTTTTTTAAAGTCACTTTTTATCAATTTAAAGGGGTCATATGATGCTTTTTAAAGATCATTATTTTGTGTATTTGGTGTAACAGAATATGTTGACATGCTTTAATGTTAAAAAAACACATTATTTTTCAAATACTGTACATTATAGTAGGTCCTCTATGGCCCGCCTCTCTCAAAGGCTTCGTTTTCTACAAAGTCCCTCCTTCCGACAAGCGCAGTCTGCTCTGATTGGCCAGCTGACCCAGTGCATTGTGATTGGCCGAACACCGCAAGCACTCGTCAGAAATGTAACGCCCCTTACCATAAAGGAAAACTTGAAATCGCATCATATGACCCCTTTAAATTTCTTTACATTTCAAAACAAACAAACAAAAAAGCCTACTGATCCCAAACTTTTGAACAGGAGTGTATTGTGTAATAGTTCAGTATGACAAGAAATTCAGGATGTTACTGGACATGATGAGGATGAATCTAGTCCAGAGGATCAGATGCGGAAGGAAAGATTAGTGTAATTGGTCATCTATGAATGTAGCTTATGAAAGAGTTTCAGGACTTCATCCTCAAAGGAGATCATGAAATTGAGTGTGTCAGACTGATCCAGAACAGGGGAAGAAATATAAAAGAACAGCTTTTTAAAAAAAAGGGAGTAGAGTTTAGGGAGAGAAAAGAATGCTCTCCAACATGACTAAATACAGGTGCATCTCAATAAATTAGAATGTCGTGGAAAAGTTCATTTATTTCAGTAATTCAACTCAAATTGTGAAACTCGTGTATTAAATAAATTCAGTGCACACAGTTCCACGACATTCTAATTTATTGAGATGCACCTGTATATTGAGACACAAGACTTCCTTTAAAAAGTTCTCATGTTGGTGTGGCAACTATCACTACTTCCTATTATTACTTGCTTTTCTGAAAGAAATTAACACTTTTATTCAGCAAGAATGTATTGCATTTATCAAAACAAAAAAATAATTTTTAATGTTTCAAAAGATTTTGATTTCAAATAAATGCTGTGCATTTGAACTTTACATTTATCAAAGAATCCTGAGTGAGGAATAAATGACAGAATTGATATTTTCGGTGAAATCTTTCCTGTCTGTTATTAGATTCTGACATCTCTCTCTCAGGCCTGAAATCATCTGATCATAATTCATAACTGACACAAGTCTACGCTGTTAAACATTCACACAACATTAACTGCAATTCTTGCATCAGGGCCTGGTGTTCTTTTGAAGTCCTGTGACGGCCTGCAAGAATGTCTGAAGAAATGGTTCATTTTAACTCCGCTGAATTTCTTCATTTTAATCTTTGCCTTCGAGACTGAATACTTGGCCCACATGTGGAAGTGTTTTTCTATTTGCCAGCACTCAGGAAATGTTTCTGGAACTGTGTTAAGTGCAGTTTGCTCCCAAGAGCCACCAATTTACGCTTCTCAGCTCTTCCTTCCACTTTGAAGAAGAGTGGCCCAGAACACTGCTACTACAAGATTTTTAATTTAATGATTTCATCTGGAAAAGGAAAAACCCACAGAATGTTTACCCCATAACACTGAGAGTGTGTGGGTTTAGTTAAAAAGCAGATGCGTGAGAAGAAAGTTAAGAGCACCCCCTATAGATGAAACACTGTTTTACGATTAGATTGATCAGTGTTTCCCACCCTTTCTGTCTTATGTACCTATTGGGTACTTTAATTGACTATTTTTATTCAGCAAGGACATTAAATTGATCAAAAGTGACAGTAAATACATTTGTATTTACATTATTGCAACTTCCTGTTCCTGAAAGTAAAAAAAAAAATGTATGACAGTTTCCACAAAGATATTAAGCAGCACAAACATTTTTAACTGTGATAACAATAATAAGAAATATTTCTTGTTCACTAAATCATCATATTAGAATGATTTCTGAAGAATCATGTGACACTAACAACTGAAATTAAGGCTGCTGACAATTTGGGAGTAAATTTTAATTTTTAAATATATTAAAATAAAACATTTTACCAATATAAAAGATGTATAATATTACCAATATAAAATACAGGATTTTTTATTATTTCTTTTTTTAATTTCCTGTGCTTCTCTTTTGTGCACCAGAACTTATGGACACTCGAACAGCAAGGCCATTCAGTTTTTCCTTCAACACCAGTGACTACCGGATCTTGCACATTGATCCAGACCAGGGGCGGTTGTACCTGGGCAGCCGTGAATATCTGGTCTCTCTGGACATGCAAAACATCAACAAAGAGCCTCTCATTGTAAGTGATGATTCAAATGAATCCATTCCATTCACAACAAAATAACAATTAGCACCCAAACGCTGACCCCATAAGAATTGAAGTGTCAGTGAATTGTTCTCATAATGCAGTGGGTGTTTTATGTCTGTAGATCCACTGGCCGGCTCCAGCTCAGAGAAAGGGAGAGTGTCAGATGACTGGGAAAGGCAGGCATGTGAGTTTACATCAGTTCTTGTCATCTACCACTCTAATTAGTACTAAATGACTCGCTAAATAAGACGTGAGACTCTTGGTCTCGTGTATACTGTATCAATATGACCTATATCAGTTTTAACAGTGGTGTGTTTGTGTGTGTGTGTGTGTGTTTTCAGGGAGAGTGTGCTAACTTTGTGCGTCTGATTGAGCCGTGGAACAGGACTCACCTGTACACCTGTGGCACAGGAGCTTATAAACCCATCTGCACCTTCATCAACAGAGGATGGAGAGCTGAGGTACAGTACACACACATAAACATACTGTTTATACTCCGATGTAGACACAACCAGCTTTAACCCAACCAATGCTTTCCCTGCTCTGATTTTCTCAGGACTATCTCTTCAGACTGGTTCCTGGATATGTGGACTCCGGAAAGGGAAAATGCTCTTATGATCCAAACCAGGAGAATGTTGCAGCCCTGATTAGTAAGAAACGATTAATGAAGATTTGATGTCATTGATCCTTTAACACATCACTAACTAATCCTACTGTAGCAACGGTTGCAGTTCACCATATTATCAAACAATCTCCAAAACAGCAGAACATAACAGAATCATAACACAAGTTAACGGAAACATATAATAAGATAACAGAAAAATGACATGTAATGAAATAACAGAATCATAACATAACATAGAATCATAATATGTCATAAACTCATAACATATCAAGTATCAAAATCATAACATATAACAAAAGAATCATGACATTTCATTATGTAACAGATTCATAACATAACAGCATCATAACATATCATTACATTACAGAACCATAACAAAATAACAACATATAATCATAACTTAACAGAACATATAACATAACAGAATCATAACATAATAGGACAGAATAGAATCATAACAGAGCAAAATCATAACAGAATGATAATATTGGTAAGGACAGCTACATTTGCTGCAGGGTAAATAATTGCTAATAACTTAGTGCTAATGTGTTTAAATATTCATTTAGGTATATAGCTGACTGTGATAAGCTTTTGAGTTGCAGTTTCTAATCATGTTTTTACATAATTTAATAATAACTTAAAACAGGAACATGCTTTGCAACACCAGTTCATTCTAGCCCATATTTAAATACATAATATGCAGAATAAAATAATTAAAATCAATTTTACCACTGTAACATGGGCATAATTCACTGGAAACCATTCTGTTTATGAAATGTACAATTTTTCCTTATCTGATGTTCTGTAAAGCACAAAGTATCAACAGCAATAGGGCAGATTTTATCGAAAGGTCAATATCCTTTCTAATGTGTCATCACACAACAGCTCACCAAATTTCACAATTCATGTGAAACATGTAGGTTTCTTTTGTTCTTACGAATTTATTTTTCTTTTCCTCACCGCTCCTGCATCCAGATGGAAACCTGTACGCTGGAGTGCCGGTGGACTTCATGAGCACTGATCCAGGCATCTTCAGGACCATGGGCAGCCGGCCAGCTGTGAGATCAGAGCAGTATGATTCTAGGTGGCTGAATGGTAAATAATTTTAATTAGTCTGACAATAAATATTTGCTCAGCTGTTTTAGATTGCTTTAAATATTTGGATGGACATTACATGCACACTCTGTTTATTTCCTAGAACCTGTATTTGTTCACATGAAACAGATTCCTGACAGCGCCGAGAGGAACGACGACAAACTCTATTTCTTCTTCCGTGAGAAGAGTCTGGACTCAGGGGCAGGAGCGAGTCCAGGTGGGCTGGCCAGAGTGGGCCGCGTGTGCCTGGTGAGCCTCGGAACCAGAAACTGCAGGTGCACAGGAAGCAGTTCACAGTTCTGTCAGTCAATAAAAAAAGCTGTTTTTTTTATTCACAGAATGACGAGGGCGGACAGAAGTCACTTGTGAACAAATGGACGACTTTTCTGAAGGCCAGGCTGGTGTGCTCTGTGATGGGCGATGATGGGGTGGAAACCTTCTTTGATGAACTGAGTGAGTTTATTTCATAGCCTTTTTGTGTCAAATCTGCCAAGTATTTCAGATATAGCAAATACTGTTGTATTTCCAGTAATGCATACTTAATATCTCAGTATTGACACACTTTTGAAATGCTTTTCTCATCCTCCCCAGGGGACGTGTTTATCCAACCCACCCAGGATGAACGAAGCCCTGTGGTGTATGGTGTCTTCTCAACTTCTGGGTACATATTTCCTTCAGATCAACACAGAATGTCAAATTTTTTGACTTTTCATATTCTTCTTTTTGTGTTTTCATTTTACTTTGGAAATTATTTATTGTTTCTGGATGCCATATTTTACTCATCTGTCTTGTTTTTGTCTCTTAGTTCTGTGTTTAAAGGCTCAGCCGTGTGTGTCTACTCAATGGCTGACATCCGAAATGTCTTTAATGGCCCTTTCGCACATAAACACGGACACAACTACCAATGGACTACATACACAGGGAAGATTCCCTATCCTCGTCCGGGAACAGTGAGATTCATTCAATTTCTCTCTTGAGTTTTATGAAAATTTTGAAATTTCACCCACAGTATTTGTTATTGCATAAGCTTGTGTGTTTCTGATCATCTTACAGGATCTATGATATCTTTTATGGCTATAAAAGGGGGTTTTCTTTAAAACCCAGAAGCATGTACATTTGTCTGACTGACTTCCCCTCTGTTTTCCATATCAGTGTCCGGGAGGCACATTCACACCAGGTCTTAAGTCCACAAAAGAGTTCTCGGATGAAGGGGTTAACTTCATTCGCGCTCATCCGCTCATGTACCACCCCGTGTATCCCATTCACAAGCGCCCTCTGGTGGTGCGCTCTGGTGTAGACTATCGCTTTACTACAATTGCTGTGGATCAGGTGGATGCTGTGGATGGCCGATACGAGGTTCTCTTCCTGGGAACAGGTGAGTCTGGCATCTTCTGAATGCTGACATTAGTTAAGTTTCTTCGTGAATCTGTTAAACTTGGGGTGGTGTAGCCTAGTTGTTAAAGTCGACATGAAATAAAAATTTCCCTTTCTGCCCTAAATGCATATTAGAGATCTTGTTGTGAACAACTCATCCATGAATATGTTTCTTTTTTAAATTATTTTTTAGACCTCATTTTATCAAAATGTCATAACTAGACCTTCTGGTTTTGTTAAACATATTGTGTTGACAGTGTATCACTTTTCTGTCATCCCACAGATCGTGGTACAGTCCAAAAAGTTATAGTTCTGCCCAAGGATCCCACCACAATGGAAGAGCTCACTTTAGAGGAAGTGGAAGTTTTCAGGGTAAATACATTTTTTTAAATATCTTTCAGACCTCAGCATTTTAATGTTATAATAAAAATAAATAATGACATTTAAGTATATATATGTAGGTCTGTGTGTGAATTTTTTTTTTTAAATATTATATGCTTTTCTATTCCCTAGACACCTGCTCCTGTCAAAACAATGTACATATCAGCCAAAAGGGTAAGACATAATAAAACACATTTTAATACATTTTAAGAGTGTAATTTTTAAAGATGTATGATTTCATTTAGCAATACGGCATTACAATTATTATTATTTTTATTTTTTTTGCAGCAACAACTGTATGCATCTTCAGAAGCAGGTCTTACCCAAATGTCCTTGCACCGTTGTGGAGTATATGGAAAGGCCTGTTCAGACTGCTGCCTGGCCAGAGACCCCTACTGCGCCTGGGATGGAGAAAACTGCTCTGCCTTTACACAAGCCACCAAAAGGTCAGAGAACCTGAATTCTTTACAACTGCACTTAAATGGCTTGTGTGAGTCACAATTAATAGGACAGTAACATTACATGGAGTTTGATTATATCTTGTATTATTTCATGTAGGAGGAGCAGAAGGCAGGATGTTAAACATGGTGACCCTTTGCGTCAGTGCCGGGGCTACAACGCTAAAGGTAACAAAAACAGTCATCAACAAATAGTCTGTAGGATTATAATGAGTTCATTCTGATGTATTTGTATAATAGGACACAGCATATGACTGTACTATCTTCTGTATTTACTAGTGGAGAGGAGACTGCAGGAGAAAGTTCAGTTCAGCGTGGAGGGTAGCAGCACATTTCTGGAGTGTGTGCCGCGCTCTCCTCAGGCCACTATCAAATGGCTTTACCAGAGAGAGGGAAGACGAAAAGTGGTATGATTGCATTCTTTTACTTCATTTCAAACCAACCAACCAGCCAAAAATAATAAATCTGTCTTGAGCATCAGATCATCATATAAGAATGATTTCTGAAGGAAATGTTATTTTATTTCTAATAAAATGGAACCTTTAGGTTCATTTTAATGAGATATATGCAACTTTGTTGAGCTTGAGAGGTCTTTCAAAAACATTAACACATCTCTTTGCTGACAGCTGAATCGAGAGGGAGAGGTTCTTAAGACTCCTCAGGGGGTTCTTCTGAAAACGCTCACCAAAGCAGACGCAGGTCTCTACCATTGCCTGGCCACAGAAAATAACTTCAAACACACGCTGGCTCGTGTTTCCTTGCGCATCCTGGACTGGGACATCGCTGTAGCCCTCACCACCCCTGATGAGGAGGAAGAGGCATCGAGGAGCCGTCACCAGGACCCTGCAGCTCCTACCCCAGAGCTCCTGCTGGAGCCAGAAATGCGTCTGATTCAGCAGTACTGCCAGTCCTACTGGGAGCAGCTGACGGCCGGGGGAAACTCACAGGCTGACCTCCCCAAACGTGCAAATCGCAGACACACAGAAGCACTGAAGGCTAGTGGGGAGTGAGGAGCACAAGAAAAGAGAGTTACCTGTCTCACCTTGCTCCGAGCAGTTCGTGTGCTTGCATAGGTTAGTACTTGTGCAGTGGCACCAAAAAGTATTTGGACAATTTTGGACCATATGGACATTTTTACACTGTTCAAGATGCACTTAAAATGAGACCTAAAATGAAAATGTATTCATTTAAATGTACCTGCATCGGATAATTCATGAACAGTGGCCCAAAAACTTATTTGGATACTTTTAGACAATTAAAAATTATTACATTATTCAAAATGTACAAATTTTGGACACTTAAAAATCGATGCATTTTTACTAGTGCTGTCAAACGATTAATCGCGATTAATCGCATCCAGAATAAAAGTTTTTGTTTACACAGTATATGTGTGTGTACTGTGTACATTTATTATGTATATATAAATACACACACATGCATGTATATATTTTCAAAATATTTACACGTATATATATATACATGTATATATTTATATTCATATAATTTATATTATATATTAATATATTTATAAACGTAACATATTTTTCTTAAATATATACATGCATGTATGTGTATTTATATATACATAATAAATGTACACAGTACACACACATATACTATGTAAACAAAAACATTTATTTTGGATACGATTAATCGTTTGACAGCACTAATGTTTTCAAAATGAACCAAATTAACTGAATTAATACATTCATGAACAGTGGCTCCAAATAGTTGGAAATTACTTTTTGTTTATTTATTTTTTTTAAACGATTGAAATTTATTTTGAATACATTTTCATTCAAAATGATTTTTTAAAATAGTTATTTCTTAAACACTGTCCCCAAAAATAATTCAAAATGAATTTTCACGGTTTGAACACAGTTGTTTTGGAATTTGGCAGTTCAATATTTTATCAAATATAAGAACATCCACCCCAAAAATAAAATGTCCAAGTCCTTTTTGGGATCATTGTATGTAATCATACATTCGTTGTTCATTCACTGATTCAAAGTCGGTGTTGATTTAGGACTTACCGTTTCCACTCGCCACAGTGATTTGACTGCATTTCAGTATTATAAACAGGTGTAAACTTTTACTAAACTCACAAATTAAGCTATAAATGACCTTCAGGATTCAGTAATTACATACTGGGTTTAATTAACATAAAAAAATCAACCAATAAACCATAAAGCACCTTTAAAGAGGATATTACCTCGTAAGCTTTGAAAACGTTCCACTATCCTGTCGTCAGAAAGCCACTTTGTTAAACCATTTGTCATTGGGCCAGTGCAATTTCTAATGTTCCTCCTGGATTATGAAATTGTCAAAATCATTTTTGTATGTATGTTTAATAGTAATATATGTATGGATTCTAATAACTGGGTTAATAATGGCACCAAACATTTGCAAGAACTCACTTGCCTTCATGTCTGTGTGACTGTGGCTGTTTCTCACCATTTGTAATATATATTTATTTGAAGTTGTATATTTTTTTATGGGATGGTCTTTGAGGATACTGAATAAGGGTGGAGGGCATTTTTGCATGATTGAGAAATTAGATATGTTGTCATATTTATTTAAATGCATTCAAAATGACTGACACTGTTTAGGAAATAGCACTTTTATGCTGTGCATTTCGTGCTTTGTGTCTGGTTGAGCAATCATCAAGTGAACACAAACGTCACAGTTCACTCAGATAATATCTAACACTGGAAATATTTCACAATATTTGTGTCCTTTTTTAGTTGAATGGTAGAATAGTCTGGTTGTAAATTACAATACTCTTGTCTTGCTCTTAGATGTTGTCTTGTACGGGAAAAAAAATAATAAACAAGGAATAATTTGTGAGTCATAGATTCACTTTTCAATTCACATTTTAGTATATTTACATATTGTAAATACATTCAGTACTGATTCACATTATATGATGTTATAGATATCTTCATCAACTGAAACATCTCAGAAACTGAGAACCCTTGAGACTAGAAAGAGAACCTATGCATGATATGTTGGTACAATATTTTGCTTTTTTAATAATTAGATTACCTTTTAATTACCTTTGCCATAATCCAATGCTCACTTAAGGTAACAAAAAAAAAAATTATATAATTTAAACAACTCTTTTAAATGTAATATTTAGCAAATCTCAAAATGAACATCCATTTTACATAAAGTATAATAAAATTGATTTAATTTGTTTAGGAATACTAGAATTTTAATATCAGCCATTTATCAGCATTTTTCTGAATTGGCCAGAATATCAGTGCATCCCTAGAGAAAATGCTTTGGATCAGTGTTGTTTAACTTCCAAAACATGTAAAACTGCCTAGGTTCATGTATTGAAAGTATTTCAATTACACCAGGATTAATCCCACTCTTCATCGTCGTCCTCGTCATCATCAAATTCATCATCCTCTTCTACAAGATATGGTAGATAAGGTAAAAGGGTTAATAGGTATGCAGGGTCCAGCAGACCAACTTATTGTCTGAGAATTAATTACAAAATATATTGTGTATATAATAATATAAAGGTACACTACTTCTTTCCTTTCATAATTACTATAATAAATGACAAAAAACACTAGTGATTGAGTGGTTACCAGATGAATGGATGACTTTACTCCTCTTCTGCATCACCATCATTAGAGCTCCAACTATTCCCTCTCCTGTATCCAGGGCAGGTGAAGGTGGATCTGGGTTGGTGGCCACCTGGGCAAAAGACATTACTGTATATAACTTGTATAGAGTGTTATGCTTTAAGCATAACATTATCAACAATGAGAAGCTAGCATTATGGGAACCTTATTTGTGCTTGGATCTTGCTTTGACCTAATCTTTTCAAGGAAATATAATATTTACATTGCCGTTCACAATATCAAAAATACAGTAAAATCAGCAATATTGTGAAATATTATTACAAAAACGCTCCTATTCTAATATATTTAAAAAATGTAATTTATTTCTGTAATGGAAAAGCTGAAATTTCAGCATGCACTACTCCAGTCTCAAGAAACATTTTTATTATTATCAATTTGGAAAACAATTGTGCTGCTTGATATTTTGGTGGAAACTGCGCTGCATTTTTTTCAGTGAAATAGAAATTTTTGTGACAAGTCTTTACAGTCATTTTTGATCAATTAAAGCATTCATTCTTAACTATAAATTAAAATGGTAGTGTAGATTCTCACCTTTTTGAGTTTCATCCCTGACTGTATCTGGGCAAGTAATGCTCCTCTACCCCCTTCGCCACCGCTGGATGCTGGAGGTGGCGGACCACTTGGAGATGAGGGATTGCTTCCAAAGTTCACTGGAGGAGGAGCAGCGGGAGGTGGAGGAGGAGGTGGTGGAGGCGGACCGCCTGCAGTGGGTTTGGCTGAGATTGGAGGGGGTGGAGGGGCGAAGCCCGAGGAATTGCTTCGGGGAGGAAAGTTGGATTCAAATGGACGAGGTGGAGGCACAGAATCAGCAAAGTCTTCAGGTGGAGGAGGAGGGAAGAAATCAGATCGGGGAGGAGGTAATTGCATATTAGATTGAGGCGGAGGTGGCAAACATTCACTGTTGTCTCTCGGAGGTGGGGGTAAGGGTGCGCTCCTCACACCCAGTGGTAGTGGTGGTGGAGCTGCCCCAGCAGGTTGGGGTGGCAGAAAGCTACCTCGTCTTTCGGTCATTTGTGGTCCAGGTCTCTTTCCTGGAATGGGGGCTAAAGACTCCCTACGTTCTCCTTTAAGTGGTGGTGGGGGTAAACCTCCACTCCGACCTCCAGGTGGAGGTGGTAAGGGTGCGCTGCGGAGTCCTGGAGGTTGAGGCAAGGGTCCAGTACGGCCTCCGGCAGGAACCGGTGGCAGGGGGCCTAATGATGTGGATCGGGCTGGCAGAGGACCGCCACGGCCCTCTGGGGTTTGTGGTGATGCAACTGCTCTTGGAGGTGTAGCTGGAAGGGAACCTCGATGAGAAGGTGGACCAGAGGATTGACCCGGGACAGGCGGAAGAGGCCCCATTCGACCTTGAGGTAGTGGTGGCGGCGCTGAGGAGAATCCAGATGGCACTTGGGGAAGAGAACCCCGATGTCCACTGGGAACAGGAGGGCGTGCAGACTCTAAACCAAAATTAAATAATGCGTTAAGAGGGATAGTTCACCCAAAAATGAAAATTCTGTTATTAATTAGTTACCCTCATGTCGTTCCAAAAGACCTTCGTTCATCTTTGGAACACAAATTGAGATATTTTTGATGAAATCTCAAAATGTTCTGACCCTGCATAGACAACGCAACTGACACGTTCAAGACTCAGAAAGGTAGTAAGGACATCGATAAAATAGTCTGACATCAGTGGTTCAACCACAATTTTATGAAGCTACAAAAATACTTTTTGTGCGCAAAGAAAACAATAATAATGACTTTATTCAACAATTTCTTCTCTTCTGTCTCACTCTTCTTCGCAAGTTGACGACATTACCACAACACAACGCATGGACTATTTTGACAACGTCCTTACTGCCTTACTGGGCCTTGAACGTGTCAGTTGTGTTGCTGTCTATGCAGGTTCAGGGAGCTCTCGGATTTCATCAAAAATATCATAATTTGTGTTCCGAAGATGAACAAAGGTCTTACGGGTTTGAAACAACATTATGGTGAGTAATTAATGACAGAATTTTCACTTTTGGGTGAACTATCCCTTTAATATAAAACAAATCTAACATTAACTTACCCTGCTCGTTCACTTCCTTTTTAACAGCCTCTATTCCACCTGAACGCTCAATGACATCATAAATGAGCTGAGAGGTTTCCGAGTCATTCATATCTGCTTCACTGATCCCAGCACGGGACAGAAGTTTCATCAGGTCTGGGTCCAAACTGTTGGAACCCATGCCAAGGTGACTGACATGCCTAAAGTCATGACATAAAGAAACGTAAGCTAACCAAAAACCTCTTCAGAATCATTTATCTTGGTTAAAGTGAACCTGCTTATTCACTCACGTGAATCCACTGGGTGCTCCAATATCCCCCTTTAACAGTTTGAATACTTTCTTTTTATTTTTCTTGTCTTTCTCTTTCTTGTCTTTCTTTGATTTGGAAGGGGTAATTTGGTTCTGGATATTACTTGGTACCAGTGGAGGCATGGGAGAAGAGGTAAGAATGCCAGAGCCTGTGATTGAAGATACAATAATATATATACAGTATATATATATATATATATATATATATATATAAATTGTATTTGTGTACACTTCATGCAGTTTTACATCACTGAACACGCAAAGTTACATTTGTATTGTTTTCAGAAAATTCAATGCTTGTAATTTACATGAGAGGCAGAGAAAGCACAGGAATATTTGTTCTATTGTTGAATATTAGCTCTATTATTGGGCCACATGACAGGCCATGTGATGTTTTACAATAATCATATAAAAAAAAAATAATAATAATAACAACAATAGCAGCAGAAATAGATTGGACTGCCTTGTTTTCTAATACAAAGTAAAGGTTAATGAAAGGTCAATTAAAAATATTTAAAGTTACAGTCAAATACTTTTAGTTTCCCAAAAGACAAGCACAATATTAGTGTGAAAAGTGATTCACTTACCATTTGGCCGAGGAAGTGGTGGCAAAGCTCCATGATCTAAGAATAGAAAATAAATATAAATTTGATTTGCACCTTGTTCAAATAACCTACACTTAAAAAATGTATATATAAATATAGTATTATAGTATATATAGTAAAAATAATTAATGCAGTTATTTTGAGAAATCATGTTGTTACCTCTATATTCTTGTCCTTTTTTCTGCTGTTTCTCTTTATGTTATTAGAGGAACACATAAAAGAGTCATTTTAAGTAAGATTCCTTATTAGATAATCTTCATAATAAGATTTATGAAGTGGTTTGAATTGACAGAAATTGTTAAAACAAAATAATTGAATACCAAAACGACTATTTCTCTGGCTGATCTTGTCCTCCACTACAGCAAAGAAATTTTCAGCCTCTCCTACATCTGCAAAGTTCAACCCCACTTGACAGTCCTGAGGAGAGACGCAAAGTTGAGTTTTTTCTATTATAAAGATATCTAATTAAAGTAAGGTAACTGAAGAAAGCATAGTCAACTATTAGATAATAAACAGTAAGTCCTCACTATTTAAGCTATTAAGTTTATCCTAAAATGTGACCCTGGACCACAAAGCCAGTCATAAGGGTCAATTTTTTAAAATTAAGATTTATACATCTTCTCAAAGATGTTTTGTTCTTTGTTAAGATAGGACAATATTTGGCTGAGATACAACTATTTGAAAATCTGGAATCTGAGGGTGCAAAAAAATCAAAATATTGAGAAAATCGCCTTTAAAGTTATCCAAATGAAGTTCTTAGCAATGCATATTACTAATCAAAAATGAAGTTTTGATATATTTACAGTAGGAAATTTACAAAATATCTTCAAGGAACATGATCTTTACTTAATGTCCTAATGATTTTTAGCATTAAAAAAAATCTATAATTTTGACCCATACAATGTATTTTTGGCTATTGCTACAAATATACCCCAGCGACTTAAGACTGGTTTTGTGGTCCAGGGTCACAAATGTGACTGTATTTAAAATAGAGTTTGTATTTTTACAGTGTGTCTGACAGCAGGATGACAGTGTGTTATATAGTTATATGGTTTTCATCAGTAATAAGTGCATGTGTTCTCATCATACATGCAAATACTGTGGGTAACTTTAGCTTCTTTTGCCTGCATATATGCAACAGCAGACTGTATTGTTGTAGACAGTGATATGAGGAAGTACCAGTGATGCGTTAAATTAACCTTACAGGAAAGAGAAATAAAAAACTTCCCCAACACAAATTTTTTTATTATTGCTATGTCATTCTGTGTGTAAATGTTAAAATCAACTGTAAGAATGACAGTGAACATATGACTCACAGGGTTGCTATGAAATGCTGTAAATACAACAGCTAAATACTCACATCTCCAGGGAAAGTATGAAAAAAAGGCCTGGTCCTTTGGTACATCAGTTGGTTATAGATTTCCTGTTCCCACACCAGCTTCCCTGCCTGAAGGGAAGAAACAGGTCTGAGATCATCTCAGTTTTCTGCCAGACAAACACAGGTTTGAGGAACTACTCGAGGATGAAATTTGTACGTAATCCATTTTGTTTTTGAGATTTGAATTAGTGTTAAGAACCTTCATGTCATAGAGACGGATGAAAAAGGAGCGCTGAGGACTGTCTTTGACGAAACAAACTACTCCAGACTGCTGTGGTGTCCAGCGGTTCGGCTCACTCAGAAGAGCCATAAGTAACTGCACGACCGCTGAAGACAGAGACTGCAGACGAAACCAGAAAAAAGGCTATAATTAGTGTCATACTTTCACAAAGGCCTGTTTTTCTCACATGCATGATTGCACGTGATTTATGTTCACTAATGAACACACCAAGCAAATCAGTGTCCAAAACACAAGATGGCAGATATACAGTAGCTGTTTACAAGCCTCATTCTGTGGCAGGAAATGTCTTTAAGCAACTTCCCCTGTCAAACCCCCCTCAGTGATCACAGTTCAAGCTGCAGTGAGGGCTAATTTCACACCTTCTTTTCCTTTAATCACAAAAGCTTTCACTGTGCATTCAAGCAGCACCAAAAATTACCCACAAAATGGCAGTTACTGCACTGTCGGGTCTGCAGCAGAGGTCTCGGTGTGTTAGAGGAAGGCTACCATGTTGAAAAAATTAAAACAAGTGTTATTTTCCATAAAATAAAATAGTTTTGATTGTGTGCAAATTAAGCAATACAATTTCACAATCAGCGCATATTTGTATGTGTGTGGTGTATAACCTCAGTAGTTGCTTTAGATAAACACTTCTGCTGCATCAATGCGAATGCTAATGTAAAGAATATAGTCGGCAACAATAGGATCTGGTCCTGAATGTGTCGTAATGGAATGATTGGAGGAAGCAGAAATAAACAACCCAGTACAGAAGTTAGAAGCATTTTTGGATTAGCTGGTTTACCAACAGATCTCTTTGATGTGCAGTTTGAGCTACATGACTGTGATTAGTTTATTAGACAGTTTAAATAACTACACAGGATGGATGGATGGATGGATGGATGGATAGATAGATATAGATTATACATTAATTTTAGAACCATGTAACCATAAAACACAGTGCAATGATGTAAAATTCAAAAATATAGGTAAAACAGCTGTAAAAAATAAATACAGAAATATTTCAATATCATAATGCAGAATATTTAAAGAAAATACAATTTGTATTTGAAATGAAGAAAAAATCATCTGTAATGCGTCTCGCAGGGACTTCTGAAAATATCATTGTACTAATATTTCATACTTTGAAAAACATAAGTTCAAATCATCTAAATAATGCTGATTTGATTAAACTGTTACACTGTTTTGCATTTAATGTGCTTTTTAACATTGTACTGCTGTTAAATCTACAAATGTTCACCATATACAGTATAAAGTCACTTTTGTGTAGCAAACCCTTTTTCCACTTAAAATTGTGAAAAAGTGAAAATGTGATAACATGAAATAAATGAGGGGAAAAACACTGAAAAAATGCGATCAATAAATGACAGCTTCTCAACAAGAGAAGTAAAACTTCATGGTCAATAGTTCTTTTCTTCAGATATTGCAAAACATTTTGATATTTTTGAATGGTAAAATTGAATTTTTTCATTAAAATTAAAATATCATTTTGTTGCGTAAAACTTTTAATACTATCTTGCAAGCCATAAAACAAATTTCAACAGTGATAAAGACAAATAAGTAAACACATTAGACAGTGTGTGTTTTCAAATGCTTTCAAAGCATGCAGTCAAATTTTGGCCCACGGTTTGCACAGATGTCACTCCATTTCATCAAGATAACACTTTTACCCATCTTCCCTCTGCAAAGTGTACATTTCCCTTAGGCTTTTACTGAAGGCCCTTGAACTCACTTACCACACACCTCCTGCCCAGCAGATCCTCCAGCCTCTCATTCTCCTGTGGACTGAGCAGAGAGCTGCCCACATGCTCCTGACCTTTCCCCTTCGATGCTCGCTTCATGGCCTCATATGCTCATGGAACAAACCGTTAAAAAATGAAACTCTAAGAGAAAGAAAGAAAGAGACCGTGGAAGAGAACGAGGGATCTCCTCTGCACTACCGGTGACTAGACTGAAGAGCGAGCATTGAGTTTCTCTTCCTAGTTCTTACTCTCAGCATCAGCAGACAAAAGGTTTTGACAGGAAATGGACAACCACACTTTTTTTTCTTTTCTATTTTCATTCTCTCGCCTTGTTGTCAGCGTGACACACTGCTGTATGTTCATGTTGCTTTCAGATGAGAGCGGAAGTCCCCTTAGAGCCGCCCCTGTCACTGCAGTCAGATCATCAGAACAGCCATTACTGTCTACAATGTACAACTATACCAAGATAACCTTCTGTTGGTCGGTTCCTGTCTGGTGACTTTTATCTATCTGTATGTCACATATGATGAACAGCAAAACAAAACAAAAAACAGATGGGTTGAGGAATTACTAACAGTGTCAAAAAAAAAAAAGTGGTGGTGAAAGGAAAATGAAACATCATGGCAGTGTCATGTAAGTGATTTTTGGCTTTTCACAACTTTTCACCAAAAAGTACCTCACACAACCAAACTGTTAAAAATAGCTAATAGTTGAGGGGGGGAAAATCAAGGCAACATATTGCACTGAGATTTTTTTAGTCTCCAGTACTTTAGTCAAGTGAATTTGTTTGTCCAGTAAATGCTAAATGTCTTTCCAACTCTTGTCACAGCAAATTCAGATCCCTTGTTTAGACTTTTTTACAAATAGAAAGACTTTAATAAGCACAAAATATTACTACTATACTACTATACTACTACTACTAATATATGCAACTTTTTAGTAAACAACATTTTGTTTAATACCCCTTTAAAAAAATACCATGACAGCACGATACAGGAATTCATGTAGGCCTACCTTGATATTTTATTTCATTTCATTTATTTATATAGCTCAAATAAACACAACAGGAGTTGACCACAGTGCTTTACAGAATATAAAACTAAGATACAGATAAAGAAAGAAAGCAATAAGACATAAACTTAAATAGAACATAATTAAGAATTGCTAAAAAGCTCGGGCCAGAAGATAAGACTTTAACTTCGATTTAAACTCATGTACAGAGGATAGGGATCTCAGATAAAGAGGAAGACTGTTCCAGAGCCTAGGTCCAACAACGACAAATGCACGATCCCCTCTTGACTTCAGTCGTGTTCGAGGCTGAGCTAGAGAGTAATTGTTTGCGGACCGCAGACACCTGACTGATGTGTTCAGATTTAAAAGTTCAGACAGGTACGAGGGTGCAAGACCATTAAGGGATTTAAAGACAAACATCAATATGTTAAAATCGACTCTATGACGAACCGGCAACCAATTTAGAGCCATTAAAATAGGAGTAATATGTTGGCATTTGCGGACTCCCGTTAGAAATCTGGCTGCAGCGTTTTGCACCATTTGAAGCCTTGTAATAGAGGACTGGGAAATTCCAGCATATAAAGAATTACAGTAGTCCAATCGAGATAAAACGAAAGCATGTGTGACTCTTTCAAGATCTTTGGGGGACAGAAACGGCTTTACTCTAGACAGAAGTTTCAGATGAAAAAAGCCTGACTTAACTACTGTGTTTATGTGTTGATCAAACTTAAAGGGGTCATATGATGCAATTTCATTTTTTCCTTTCTCTTTGGAGTGTTACAAGCTCTTGGTGCATAAAGAAGATCTGTAAATTTGCAAAGACTAAAGTCTCAAATCCAAAGAGATATTCTTTATAAAAGTTAAGAGTCAGCCACACCTACCTAAAACGGCTCGTTCGAACACGCCCCCACATATCTACCTCACTATGTGGGAAGATTTGCATAACGCCGCCCAAATGTTCACGCAAAGAAAGAAGGCGTAACTTTTATTCTCGCTGTAGTATTGTTGTTGCCGCTGCCGCCATGTCGTGAAGACGCTGTGTGCTTCGTTGTGAAAGCAAAACTACTTTGTTTGGTCTGTTTACAAAGAGCAGGAACAGATCCTGAGAGAAGGCTTTTGTTGATAATTAACAGGATCCATGCCCCAACACTGTCAAATATCTGTTTAAAAAAATTAGTAGGAACAATGTCAAGAGAAGAGGTAGTAGGGTTCAAATTGTTGACTATGTCTGTTAGACAAGACATGGTAATTGGCTCAAAAGAGTTTTATGTCCAAAACACCACGGTAATATCACGGTACTTTTTTTGAATGCGACATATAGATTAGAATATGAAGTGTAAAGACTGTATGTACACTGAACAAAATTATAAATGCAACACTTTTGTTTTTGCTGAGCTGGACTCAAAGATCTAAGACTTTTTCTATGTACACAAAAGGCCTATTTCTCTCAAATATTGTTCACAAATCTGTCTAAATCTGTGTTAGTGAGCACTTCTC
>NW_015554102.1:2603401-2631194 GCF_001515605.1 Sinocyclocheilus anshuiensis
AAATGGGGGCAAAAACAAAAGTGTTGCGTTTATAATTTTGTTCAGTGTATATAGTAGAGTCTATCATTGGAAACATGGTAGGCTATTAAAATAAAAAAACTGTGGTTACGATCTAGGGCGCCCCCTGCTGTCTACAAACCTACCTTGCAGGCCACGAATCTAATCATGAGTTTATTGCCTTAAAATTTACATTTTTAGGTGTTATTCATTGTTCTTACTTACTAGAATCCTTAAACCCAATATGAGTAACATCTGTGTAATAACAACCAAAACACATGCACAATTATAAATTATAAACAGCACAAATTTCATAAACATAGCCTGAACCACTGGTTTATGACAATTCAGTGATAGCTACAATTTCAATGTATCTTCGGGTAGACCACTAATAATCCGCGTTTGTGCGACCTACAGACTGTCACTGTGAATCAATGTTGCCAACTAATTTTCAGGGAATGTTGCTAAAAGCATGTAGATTTGTTGTTAAAAGTTGCTACATGACGTTGTGACGTTACATCAAATATGTAACAATGACGCAAAACCGCATCATTGCATAGAATGCACAATATATGATTCAAAATATGTTTATTTTGATTTGTTCATAACAATAATTTAAATTTAATATATATTATTTGTAAAAGTCATATAAACACGTGTTTATGATCAGATATTTTCATATTTAAATACTACACTGAATTATTAAACAGTTGCACATTTTTAAACAATTGCTTTTTATGTAGCTATTTTCTTATAAACTATAAAATGACACATTCCGAACAATTATAGGCCTAGTTTTAAGCAGTGTATTGGTAGTTAGTAAGCTACAGTTTAAGAAAAGTCCATAGGGCACAATGTACTGTGTTACAGTAATATGAAGGATTTTTTTCACAGGTGTTTTACCTGTATTTTAAATTATGCATTGTATTTTGTGTTTAAAGGAAATATCTGTAAACTTAACACATAATGCCCTGCCAGAAAAATTATCAGTACATTTTCTGTTTTTCTTACAGTGTATCTAACTGATCACCAATAATAGGAACAAACAATGTGTATCACAAATGAACAAATATTATTGAACTATTGCAGCTAGCAACTTGATTCACATGTCATCTCTGTACTGTTAAGTACTTCTCTCAAATCTCTACAGGCTGATGTGCTGCTTGGCTGGCTAGCTCATCAATATTTTTTTTCTTTTGTGTAATTTAGTGTAAATTTGATTCACTTTTCAAAAGTTGCTAAAAGTTGCCAAATTAATAAGAAAAAAAAAAAGAAAAAGCTACATTTGTTGCTAGGTGCTTTAAAAAAAAAAAAAAAGTTGCTAGGGCAGTCTGACTTTTCCGTAAATATTCGATTATATTGATACGCCAATAGGTGGCGACAAATAACCGTCTGTGAGCGAGTCCATTACTCATTTAATGAATCAGAATCATTTAGTCAAACGATTCAGACTCATTTGGGAATGAATTTACACTAGTGTGTTCGTGATGTTGCAAATACATAACATATATGGATTTTGGTTGGATTTTTATTTTTTATTTTTTGTTTTATATAATAAAACCAGTCGTTTTTACACAATCTTTCAACTTTATTATTCAGGATCAATGTGTTCAACAATAAATACATATATTTCTAAGCATTAACCACTGCGGAATGCTACAGTAGTGTCCATTTATTTTATGTCAGGCACTTTATAAAAAACAATCATGGGGAAATGTGAATTAAATTAAATGTAAATCTATTAATAAGCTTCCCACTAACTATTGATCCGTTAAGTATTACGTTTCATTTTCTCTCACCATTCAAGTTCAATATGTGCAGAAAAAGAATGTAGAATGTGTACAGAGAATATGTACACTGATGTACAATTAATTGAAGGTTTCTTTCATTTCACAAACAATATGTACATAAAAGACTATACAAAATAACCATACATGTCGACATTTATGATAAAGTAGGCCCTAGTTGTAATGTCCAGCAGGAAACAATTTGACTCCTGGTCCATGTAAACTCACAGATACTGATGAGGAGGAGTAACACAGATGGGCATAGTATGACCACAGAAACATTTCAGTGAGCTTATGGTTGATAATAAATTCTGCAGGCCCATCAATGCTGTTTTGTGCTGTAGTGACCTTTCACAAAAAAATAAATAAATAAATATCAACATCATTCATTGTCCGGCCCATTTCTGGAGTGGTTTTGTCACTGAAACACGTCACCATGTAAACCACAAATAAATTATTCCAACAACATTTTGTTAAAAGTTTGTTAAAAGTAGCCTATGCTCATTTTCAAGATGTTCAAAAAGTATTTCCAATTATACAACAAACAAAATGACATACAACATTTCTGTGTGTTTCTGGAATACTACTAGATAATTAGTATTCAGACATTTATATTCCTTCTCCTCTCTAAAACAGAGTAAATAAATGTTGTCATATGATGGTGACGAGAACTGCACTAAACACTAATTGTGTACTGTAAGACATCTTGTACTGTAGATTTCATTTCTTTGATGTTGTAACAAGACAAAAAAATACCAATAAATACATTAACTTCTGGTTCTTCCTCTGACATTGAAGCATTGTGCTTAAACAATGCTGGAATTCATCACAAAACTAACACTCTTCCTAATTAAATAATGTTATAAACTGCTTTTAGGAATGTTGAATAATAGAACTGCCTATTATTCATCAAAAATGAAATGTGTTCATTTTTTTTTCATGTTATTGTGGCTCAGTGGTAGAGCATTGTGTTAGCAGTGCAAAAGGTTGTGGGTTCGATTCCCAGGGATCACACATACTGGTAACAAATGTATAACCTGAATATACTGTAAGTCAAAGCATCTGCTAAATGTGTAAATTATTATTATTAATTAAATTATGAAACTAACTGAAATTCACATGCAGTGGGGTCCAGAGGTTTGAGACCAAACTGAATATGTGGGATTCAAAATCAAAATTAACTAAAATGTTAAAGGATTAGTTTTAGGATAAAAATCAAAACAAAAAATACATATATTTGAAGATTATGATTAAATTAAGTTGTTTAGGACCATCAGATTGTAACATTCCACTTGTTGTTATGCTGATAATATTGTTTTTAGAATGAAAATTGTGTATTAAACTAGAATTTTCAGTAATAAAAGATTTTTGGACCCCAAAATATGCACTATGAGCTGTAGAAAACGGACTCTGTAACTGTAAAATTGCTCTGTGTAGAAGGAGGTAGACTTCAAACTGCATGTTTACAACTTTGGCAATATAGATGAGTGAATTCTCATCTCAGTTTCACAGTTTTCCATCAGTATTGTGTAGTTTAGGAAGTTCCATCTGCCAGTCATAACAGCAATACCTTTGTGTGTAAAATTGGCTTTCATTAAAAATTCCATAAATATTTTCAAAATGTTCTTAGAGCATCATAGCTTTAATTATTATTAAGATCATATGTTACCACTCTTCTTTGCATTCTTCTTGAAGTTAGGTAACTAGCCATTTTTCATTTTGGACATACTGAAATTGAGGAGTTGACTTGTTTGATATCTATCAAACTAAATGAAACTGAACCTGGTGCAGAGGTTGCAGGTTCAAGAGTTTTGTGTTCTGTATTAGATTTGGTCTTTAAGTGTTGGAATCCAGTTGTGCTCTCTCAGTGGCCACCCGACGTCTTCTTTCCGGTGACCCACTCTATTATGATGAACGTAATGCTCATAATCATGAAGATGAAACCCAGTGTCACAAATGCAATTGCCTGGAAAACATAACACAAAGTGAGAAAAAAAAGAAGCCATATATCTATGAGAATGTACTTACATTCTGTCTGATTCTCACTTGGATCTTTGGTCGAGATTTCAACGGCTCCTGTTCTTCAGGGACGATGCAAATGTAGAATATTCCCGGAAGAATGAAAATGAGGCTGGGAGCAGATGTGGCACCTAAAACAAAAATCATTCAGCTCAGTTCGGTATTTGTATTATGTTCATGTGACCGTTAAATCCTCTATGTGGCAGATCTGACTTACCGATGAAGCCGAAGATGTCACGAATGTTGGGCACAAAGATGACGAGCAGGTTGACTAAGAAGAGGAGGCATACAGCGATGGAGATGTGACGCACCCAGTGGAAAGGCTTATCAGGGAAAAGAAGCTGCAAGACGGCACGACGAATCTAGAGAAAAACAATGCAGCACTGTCAACACCCAACCAGCACGATTATGAGGAATTATATGCAAGCAATAACTAATGAGCCAGGAAAACCAGAAAAAATTGAAGTACCGGGAAAAGGACCACGGGAACGGTCAGTGTCACTGCTATCAACACAGCCAGCCGAACACACAGCATCAGGGTGTCTTTTTTACTGTACATCTCCAGAAGCTCTGACTTCACATTTCCTGCACATATGTAGACACACAGTGATTGTTAAAACTTTTTCAAATATCACAAACCTTGAAATTCTGGTACTTTGATCATTATTTACAATTTATTAATTTATAATTATAAATAATTTATTATTTGATTATTTGTTTGTAAAGTTTCTCTTACCATAGAAGGTAAGGTAGCCAAAGATGGCAGTCACCAGGTACATGACAAACATGGTCAAAATGGAGATATTAGCAACCTTTTGCATGCGTTTCTTGCTTGGACTGAAATAACAAGGAAACAAAAAAGCAAATATATCAGTACATAAAAAAAAAAAGATTTTTAAAGCCAATGTGAATGAACAAAAGTGCAATTCCAGTCTTACTTTTTGAGTTCTGTGTAAATGGGCAACACTTCGGGGTGACACACAAAAGCAAACGCTATAATGGGAATGGTAAAAGCAGTCTGTGAGGAATAAAAAACATGAAATTAACTGATAAATTCACTGTGTTTAATGTGAAGCAAAAAGGACACATGATAATAATTGTCTGATTTGCAGTTTACATCTCTAACCTGTGGGTTGATAGTTATAAGTTTGGCTTCACACATGCCATCGGTGGAGTTGTATATGCTTTCAGTGGGCACAGTTTTGTTATAGCTGTGTTCCCCAGGACACTCTGTGACAAACTTCTTGTAGATGACCTAATAAGACACAATGGAGAGAGATGCTTTTATTTGTCATAACTACATGTCAGTCATTATTTATGTAGACTGGTGTTTTTATACTGTATGTAGGTGGATCGAAAGTGGACTTACAGATATGAGGAAGAAGACCATGCAGCTGAGAGAGAAACCACTGGTGTAGCCCAGATACCCTAAAATAAATGCATAAATACATAATAAATGCATGTACAGCGAAAAGCCAATAGCGTTGATTCCTTCGCCCATGAAATTTTGCCGAGCAACGGTAAATGTTAAACGACTTTGAATTTAAAAGCGGCGTTTGGTACACTCAACACAGATCTTTAGTGCAGACGTGTAGGCTAAATGTTTGATTGTGATTATTATGAAATATAATGGAATGACAAATGACAGAGACAGAAAACAAAATGAAAGAATGAGATGAAAGGAGGCAGGAACCTACCAAGTCGTTTCATCAATGCCAAGGGAAGAATGACCAAGACACTAATGATAATGATGAGATACCTCCCATCAACAAACCAGTAACTGACAAAGAGAATAAATGTAAATGTTTTGCACAACATATGTCAGAAGGAGTGATATGATTATGAAAAGCAGTCAGAAAGTACACTTCAGATTTTGTTTTAGCTGCATGCACCGAGAGTTATAAATTAAACAAAAATGAAATACAGTGAGGTCCAAAGTCTATTTAGAATTTAAGAAGGATCCATATTGAGAACACCTGACCTTTGATACAAAGGATTTGACATGCTCAATGTCACAAATTTGCTTATTTGAATTAGTGACCTTGAAATAGTATATAATCTATAGTGCAAAATAGTTCTCACTCATTTTACATCAGGTTTATTTGTTTGATCCTTTTCAGAATCTTAAAACTTTTACAGTTTTGAACCTCACTGTATCCAGCACATCAGGATCAGTACTGTGTTCTGGTACTCACTCTGAGTTATCTGGCAGAAGACCCTGAATAATATGAGGTAACTCTATTTTCACAATGAACAGGTAACTGGACATTGCTGTTGGATGAAAGAAAGAAACATTGAGTGTTGTAGTACATCTGTATTCAGTGCTCATATTGTTTTAAGTGGTTATCCCTGACTTTGCTTTATCAGCTGTCATGTCTTTTTGACATTGTGAGTAACTACTGAAATGTATAATACATTTAATTTTACCTCCAATGTTGTTCAGTGTTATAATGCATGCTGCTAATATTTTCCCAGGTCGACCAAATGCACGGTTTCCGAGCTGTTCATATGCACGGATCCCTACACACACAAACAAACAGAATGGAAAGTTCAGAAAAAAGTCATGATGCAATTTTAACATAGAGTGTGATGTTATCAGGATTGTCTTGGAGATAAAAAATAAAATGTTTCTCACCAACCACTCCTGCACTCTTCAGAAGCAGGTGTATGGAGTAGGCAGAGAGAATAGCCATGCTTGTCAACAGGAGTCTGCAAACAGGTTACACAAATAATGAAACTAAGCAACAGCAGCAGAAAGCAACTTCCCATGTGGACTGCGAGAATAGTTCACCCAAAATTTAACCACCTCATTTTGTTCCAAACATGTATGTCTTTCTGTCTTTGGTGGAGTAAAAATGAAAGTCAAAGAGTTCCAAAACAAAATTGGAATCCACTGACATTCACTGTATAGAAAAAAAAATGAGATATTTTAAAAATAGGTTTGAAACAACATGAGGGTGAGTAAATGATGATAGAATTTACATTTTTGGGTGACTTTCAATTTAATAACCTGCGTAGATGGATATTCAGTGAAATCTTTTTCCCACAACATTATTTCTTATAGATTGTCAGACTCATCAGCCGGTCATTTGACTTTCAGTAGTGCTAATGTAATCACGATTAGGCGGCACAAACTGCAGTTTGATCAGGGATATTATCACCAGTCGACAAGGAGATGACAGAGGAGACACAAATCTAACCCCTAATCTCATTAATGACGCATTAGACAAGCTGGGAGTGTAATTCTTTAGAGTACAACTAACAACAACACCGTCACACACACACACAAAAAAAAAAGACTGTACTAAAGGCATGCAAAATAAGTCAATGACGTGTACTATTAGCTAACATTTTCCCCTATTTGCATATTGCTGAATGTTTAGATTGGCAGTAAGTTTTTTGTTGTTGTTGTTTTAGCTGTTGAGATCGAAACTATACTAGAAAACTTTTTTATTTTTTTCTTCTCTCTCTCTCTTTTTGTACAACAAGCTGCTTGAAAAGCCTGGCTGAGCTAGACAGACAGACAGAGATACAGAAAGACAGACAGGCTTTGGTTTGATTACAGATTACAGTAGGCTATTTATAACCCTCTCAGGTCTGATCTGTAAGCTGTGCATGTCCGTGTGTCACATCATAGACAAACACAGTGACATTTAAGCTCCCTAGTACACAAATAAAACCCTGTCATTCACAAGGATAAGCAATTGCATTTGTTCCATCAAGGAGCATAGTTCTATTTTGTTGTTTTATAGTGTATCAGAACTTGATAATTCATCCTAGCACTGGATTTGTAAGGAACATGGTACATGGAGGCAGTGAAATTGAAAGAATGAATTTTTAGCACTGGGTTTGCCCGACTCCTCCTCACAGCGGCCTCTAAGTTACATGATACATCATCCAAGAAAAAACATGCAAATATTTTGTATTGACTTAGCATCTGTAAGGCTGGTTGTGACTGGCACATGTACGTGACAGAGGCACGCTGGAGTATGGCTATATGCCTACAGTTAAATGCAGGTGGACACAAAGAAGCCTTAATGCTTGGTCAGACACGCATATGGAACACACGCATTCCCTCCATACTAACTGAAGCTAATGAATAAAAGGCAGCCAAATGCCAAAGAGAGACTTATTCCACTTCTCTAGAACCTGAAATGTTCTGTTTACATTTTTAACTATGAGCACATACCAGAAAGACTAGAGAGTCTTCAACTCACGATTTACACACAGTACTTTTTTTGTTTATGACATAAAAGAAACACTAGAACTCATTTTTTACTATCACACCTTTAATAACCTTTATTTTTCTTATGTATTTATACCATAAATCAACCTAAATGCAAATGCTTGATTGGAAGTGTAGTTTGACTTACACAAAAAGGATGATTCCGGTGTTGGCCATGGCGTAAGCCAGTCCCAGAATTCCACTGCCCAAAATGGCGTTACTGAGGTTGAAAATAGACATTCCGAAAGAAGTCTTTCCCACAAACTGCAATGAAAGTTGAATGTTGTGTTAGTCATGAATTGTATATCTATTTATCTGAATAGGTTCTTTTAACTTAAATAGTAGATTCACTTTTTCTGTGTATTAACTCCACAAACAATTATTAGGACGGAGTAGTTAGAAGTTATTCCTACTGTTACACATTATACTTAACTGTAATATAGAGTGTCTATGTTTGTGAGTCTTTTACATCATTCTAATCAGTTTCACCCAGCCTTATACAGTAAGTTTTTGTGAAGGCAGTTCTGAAATCTGGATACTCACATCTGTAAACTGAATCTCTATCTTTCCATTGCTCTTATTGGGGAGGAAGGTATCACCCTCTGTTATGTTTTCAAGGGCATCGAATCTGTGTAATATAAGCAAAATGATTTTGTTTTGTTTTGTTTTGTTTGCAAAGTAACAATGATACATTTGAATTGCTCTGTTTTGAGCTCTATTTCATCTTGCATTGGAAATGTTTTTTTTTTTAATGCAGGAAATGAGGCAGCTACTGAATCACTTTTTGACCTTTTAGCAGGTGAGGACTCTTAAGATATAAGATTTATTCGTAATTGCATTAATGCAGCAGGTTTGTGAATGCTGTATTAATAAATGCCTTTAAAACAGCGGCTGCAAGCTCAAATTACCTGGTTACTGGACTGCTTTTTATTTAAAAAAAATGTGTTAATTGAATTGTTAATAAAGCTGAAATAAAATAAAATATTAGATGAAAACATGTATAATAAATGTAAGTACTAAAACTACTAACTGATAACATACTGATTACTAACTGATACTAACGGAAATAAAAATTAAAACTAAATATTTAAATGATACTTTATTAAAAACGAAAACTAATAAAAATGACAACATAAATTATTAGAAATTACACTAAAATGAAAATGAAATAGAAAATATAAAAATAAAAAGGTAATTTAAAATATTAATAAAAATACTGATTTGGTTTAATATATTATATATAACATACATGTATGAGATAACATTACTGGCTAAACCAACATGCAAGTGAAAATTGACCTGAGGTCTGATTTAATGATAGTCTATTAACACCTGAGATTAAGATCCCTACTAGCTTTCAAACAAAGCTTTGCTTTAGGCAGAAAAGGTTACAAACTAAAAGATATGATGTCATGTAAAATTTCTGAACTTTTAAAGCAGTAACTTTTTTTTCTGAGATAGTTCCTCTTGTGTTGATGTTGAAATGTGAAACGTACCCATTCTCAGGAATTCTGTCAGGGCTGAGATCCTGGTGACCGTTTGATGTTTTCTGTAGTTCCATTTTAAACTGTACAATGCTTAACAATCCTCTAAAGAACACTGTCTGCAAGGTCAAGCTCTGTCAACACAATCTGAAACACAGAAAAAGGTTCTAGGATAAATGATCATATTACTGACAACTGAAATCAATGTGAAACATAAGTGCTTTGCTGAAAAAAGTGCAAAAATGTCAAAAATCTGGAACATAAATTGCAGATCCATGCTCAGATCCGCTTAAGCAATGAGATCAGTGACAATCACTTGTTGCATTTTTCTTAATTATGTGCAACAGGACCATAACCTTCATGTAAATAATTTCAAGGTCGAGGAGAAGGCAGGGGAAAAGTAATGGTAAAAACGTTCTTCAGAGCATTACTGCACGCTAAAAACACCTAATGGAAAGATGAGCCTTGATAGAGAACAGCTGTGAGTGTCTGTGTGCGTATATTCCCCCTTCATCATCAAATTCAGGCTGGTAAGTTAGTTGTGGGCAGTACTCTGCAGTTCTGTGTTTTTAAAGCTTGATAATTTTAATATGTGGGAGGTGCAATTACATGCAGGTTAAAGTTACTAGAGTAGTAACCTAAAAACTAAATATATTCAGATCTTCCCAAAAAAGAAGAGTATCATGCTATTGCGAATTCAGCTGACTGTTTTCACACAGGTTTCCTGTACACGATTGCCATTGGTCAGGTGAATGGATAACTCTGCCTCCAAATTCTTAATTTTGTTTAAGCCATTGTTGCTGTGTTTAGTTGGTCGGGATGCTTAACCAGGAGGTCAAGGTTTTACTGGTTAGCATGGCCCTATGGTAACAGCTTTCTCTAAGTATTACAGGCCTATAGGTCAACTATTTAACCATTAAAAATTGCAATCAAGTACTTAATATGTGATTACGTACATTACATTATTTAAAATGTAAAGTAAAACTTTTAATTTGACAAAGTGCACTTTTTTAAAAAGTGGAAACTTTTAAAGAAAATTAAATTTACTTAAGTGGTCTTTTATTTCATTAATATTATATTTAACATTTAAAAAATACTTTTTAACAATTTTAAGTACACTAAAGTGCACACTGAATACAATTTAAGTGCTCATCTCTTTCACAAGGGTAATTAATCATGAAGCTATAGTGTTGATGGACACACCACAGTGTGAGACATATGTTATGATTATAAATAAACCAAGAATTGTATGTGTATATCATATAGGCATCTTTTAGTACAAATAGCATGGCTGATGCAACTTTTCTTAAGCTTGCACTCTCAGCATGGCAAGGAAACATTGTGAAAAATGTGCCAGTTCTTGTAGGTCAGGAAATACTTAAGTCTTAATCTGTCTTTCAGGATACGGGCAGCAGTAGCCTTATTAGGGAAAATGTCTGTATTCATTCTGTGCTTTATTTTGGTTTTGACGCCGAATTCCCTGAATACGTTAAGTCTTGCCAAAAGCTTGGCAAGCACAGAACTTCAGTCTTTAGTGGTCAAGCTACTAGCAAAATAAGTCAGTGAATATAAAATATCAGAAATTTATTTAGCTTTAGAGCCACAAATTAATTAATGCTCCATTCAAAACACTATATTTAAGACCACCATCATACTCTTTACAATCTATTATGTGCTTGTTTAAAGACAAGAGATATACAGTTCAATTGAAGTGTACTTTAACAGTGTTCCATCATCCATAAAGTAAAATATGTCTATGGAAAAGAGGTTAACGCAAAAGTTACTCGTGACAAACCATCAACTCACTGCCAAAATGAACAACTGGTGTGAAATAAAGCATGAAGTGAATAAAACATCTTACAGAAACTGTAAAACAAGGGAAGTTAATCCTGTGAGGCAAGTCTTGGCCACATGACTCCTGTCTGATGCAAGACTTTATCTGTATTGAAACAGAATGAACCTCCCTACACACCCTTATTCAAACACATTGTATTCCAGCAGGAAGTGGACGTTGAGAAAGTACTCACCACTGTGGGATAAAGAGAAACCTTGAGAAATGTCAAAAGTCTCTAAGTGTAGCTACGTGGTATCCTGAGGTCAGAGAGTCCTCATTCATTCGTTTGTTTCTGTGTTGCCTCAGTGAAGTTGTCCAAGCTTGTGTGAGAACACATTCAGAGCTCACCTGTGTCCTGAGACGGGGGAGGGGAGGAGATTAACTCCTGTGTGGAGGAGTGGACATGTGTCTATATTTAGGGACGCCCTGGCACGATGCCACCATCTTAACACTCTCTTATACGTTAAAAATAGTGAATCGGCAGAGGTTTGTTATGTATGCGTATGCTTATGCATGAATACAAATTATAATATGGTAGAAAAAAGACATTCAGGCATTAGAGTACTGATGAATGTTCACGTTGGAAATGTTTAACAATTTGGTGGATTGTTTAATATGGGTGGGGTATAAAGTTGGGTAAGGGGTTATAAAGTATGTGGGAGAAGGTAGGGGATTGTTGGTAAGTGTGTGTGTGTGTGTGTGTGTGTGTGTGTGTGTGACACGTGGCCATTTGGTCACAAGTGTTTACTTTTAGCTATAATAAAAAGATTGATATTAAAAATGTTGTGTGTTTATCGTCATCAAACAGGATGTTCTCACACAAAGACTAGCATCTTGACAGGAACTAACATACAGTATATAACACATGTGGGCCTCACTCACAGCAAGCTATTGTTGTAATGCCTTGTGGGTAAAACAAAGCTTTACACGGGACTCAAAACACTAGATGTTATCAAGTCTAATGGTCTATACTTATTATATTGGAGGAAACATAATCTATTGTTATTTTCTGGTAACTCGCCTAAGACATGTCAAATTCTGAGAAATTCAGTTGAACAATATCAGTGATCCAACACAAGATAAACTCTGTGATATCTCACAAGAACAGACTCTTCAAGAAATGCCTCTGTCAACATTCACTGAAACGTTATAACCGGTCACAAAGTACCATTACGTACTGTTGACATTAAACACCTTTATGCCAAAGTGGAACTGAAATCCTACAGCTATGACGCATTTTAAACCAGTGAAGTGGCTTTTGAAGCTCTGAATATATGTGAAAAATAAAACTGCTGCATGGAAATGTGGTGGATTGTATAATATTCAATCTTATTCCATCACTTCAATCTCTATTCACCCCACATCCTGTCTACATCTCATGTGAATCCTGTGAATCTGAAGTTTGTGTGTGAGTATTTGAGTATAAGAGCGAGAAAATGCTATAAATATGATAAATATGCCAATTCATAATCCATATCAACCAAGTGCCACTGTAAACAAGGGACATTCAAATTTAAGTCTATTTTAGAATCTAGATATACTGTATATGCATGGTAGTCTGTACAACAGCAGCCATTACAATTATACTGTATGAGAAATATACAATAATTCTACTATGATTAAATGGAGAAACAGTGTACAGATCCATGTGAACCTACAGACAATTGTGTGATTGTTCTCTGAGCTGCTTCTGTCATGAATTATTGCTGCTTTCGGCTATATAGATGGCCACATTGTCTTTCTACTTCCTTCTCAGAGAATATCTCATGAATGGTGCTAACAATTAATCAAGAAACAAATTAACTAGTTATTATTAACTAGTGACTCTATATAAAGAAACCATTAGACAACTGTCCACTATGTTGTTTGTACTGACATACTGCTGAGAGAATATTTGAGAGATAATGTCGTTTTCTTACCTTTTGATACTTTAATTAAAAATCTTCAATGTAGGGCACAAAAAGATCTTCCATCTTCCGTATATAAAAAGAGAAGAATTATGGTTTGATGCTCCTAGATGGTTCTTGAATATGTCATCTAATACAGACAGATGGAGTGAAAGGGAGAGACAGAGAACTTGAAAGACAGAAAGATGGTAGAATTTAGTAAGGGAAGTTTTAAACCACACCTTCGATTCTAAAAAAGAGCGGGACTTCCAGTTTGTCCCGCCCGCTTCTCAAGTCAGTTGTTCTGAATCTCACTTCTCTTTCTTTCCCTTTGTGTGTACATACCTACAGCCAAGAAGTGAGCTAAATCAGACAAAACCTCATTATGAAGGCATTTGATTCTTGAGTCTTGATTGGGAGAAAAAAATGGGCCATGTTCTCTGTTTAATTAAGGGCATCATCCAGACCAGGAATGAGAATTTTCTTTCTAAATTTTCATTGTGAGCATACTACTCACACTATTCATAGTATAGAATAGTGCATAAATATGTGAATTGAGACACACCTCTTCTGTTGCATTTGTACTGTTTTGGCTTTGTAAGGCAGAACAGCAAAGGAATATCACGCTTCTGGCCAGGAATTTCAAGGGAGCTCATTTACTTAGCATTTAGCAGACAAACAGTAGGGTTGTAGAAGAGACTGAAAAATGCTCTCTGTAACTTTTCAGTCATCACCCTTTAAGGCGTCTAGTCAGAATCCCCAAAAGCACCTCTTCACTAGTTATTTTGTTTACCTATTTGTATTTAATTGTTTTCAAGCTATTATGCCTTTTAAACTCAAAGTTCTTCATGCAGAGACAGGTAGACAGATAAAAAAGGGTGTATGGTAATTGATCCAGGTTCCCCCTTGAAACCGATTTGAAACCTAGAAGTTTCAAATCCTCATTATTTAAGGATCATCTTCATTTGCACAACTTTCTTGACATGTTAAATTTGTTAAGCACTTACGTTTAAGTTATTTAAACGTAAATGTAATTTGTCATACTGGTACACTTTTACAAAAGCTGTCACTGGGCTGGTAGCTACCCTCTTAAAAGGTACTAACATTTGGGTACTGATATGTATACAGTGGGGTGGTCATGTTTTATGGTTCATATTTATTTTACTGTTTAAATTTAGCTAATAAAGCCTATAATTGTTTTTGTACATTTTTTCCCCCTATGTTTTTGTCAAGAACTTATCTTAATAATAATACATTTTACAAATAAATATTTAATGTGACAACAAGCCCTGGTGTCCCTTATAGAAATAATTAATTGGGTACTTGTTTTACATTTCAATAAAACATAAAAAAAATATCAGTGTGCAGGCATACCCAAATTTGGTTTTTGTATAAAAATGTATGGATGAAATTGTTAAATAATTGTTTTCAGTAGGTCAATTAATCAAAGAAAGGTTGATCAAATTTATCTAATTTTAGAAATTACATTTTAGACGACAGAAAGGGGACTTTTGTTTTGTTCCCTTTTCCACTCAAGCGCAAACCCGGAAGAAGGAAATAATGTCCGTCGTCGTCCACTAGCTCAAGTCAGTTTGAGGTCGAGTGGAAGGTAAGCAAACAAATATTATTTCAAACAAACACATAGTTTACAAGTAAGTAATAGTTTGTTTTCGGTAGTTGTTTATACTTTGCCGAAGTCGCTTGAGCTCTTATTTGAAATTAAGCTGGATCTCAGCCGTTTCACACTTTGCTATGAGAGCAGATGAGTCTGAACAGACAGTTAACGTTAGCGGCTGCTGCTAGCAGACTGACAGTCTTACTAACTGAGAATAGTTCTTGTGTTTTTACTTTCCATACGTTCTCTTTAGGCCTGTAATTATTAGAATTATAAGAATTTATTAGCCTTGATAGTGCTTGTAAAACTGCATAAATGTTAAATAAACAAACCCACTAAAAGCGTGGGTTTGAACTGACAAACTTTAGCGTGCGTGTTTACGTTGTTTGTTTTTTTTCCGTTTTTCTGTCTGTCGTGTTTCTCCATGATGGACTTTATTAGTATTAAGTGTTGTTCATCAGATGGCATGTTTATGACATTATGATTTTCGTTGTCAACTTTGTTTCATTTCTTTTTATTAGTCAGACGATTTATTCCGAGTAAAATTCCCCTTGCTGTCTGCAAACGCTTCTCTTCCAGACCTCAGTCTCAGTGACATCAGCCGTGGAAGTTGAGTCAGATGACAAATATAGCGTTTGTTTGAATTTCCAAGCAGTGTAACGCAAATGTACGTCTTCAGCCGGTATTTAATGCTTGTTTTGGCCACGGCGCAACAAAGGGCCAGTCAGACCGTACAGGCGTGGAGTTTCTGGGAAGTGGAAGATTTGAGTGTTAAAGGACTGTGGCTTGCAGTGTAAATGTTGTAGCTAATGTTAAATGTTGCCTTTCACTGAATACCTGCACAAGAAGCCCCTGGGAAGCTGGTAATGGAAGGAATGGTGGTATTTGGGGGTTCGTGGCATCTGAAAAATTAAAAAACCTCTCTCATAGATTAAACACATTGTATCTAACCATATCAGATTCAAAGCTCTGACTTGTGAAGTGTCAAAACAACCTGGACTATTTTGTATTCTTTTTGGAGTTATAAACATGTCTAATTTTGTCCATTCTGATGCAACATGGTTTTCCTGTCCAGTTAACCATGGCGATGACAAGTCAGACGTCCTGCTCCTCGATGAGCAACCACACTAAGGAAAGGGTCACCATGGCCAAAGTGACGCTGGAGAATTTTTATAGCAACCTGATATCACAGCATGAGGAAAGGGAAATGAGGTGAGACCCAAAAAGGCAAAATACTTTTTCTTTGCTTTAATGTTATTTTTAGGTATATAGACTTTACCATTTTTTTCATTGAACATTTGTTGTAGCCCATGTGCTGGTTAAAATACGTGAGAAATATGTAGTTTTGAATCTTTCGCTAGTGAACCGGTTTGGCAGGTCTAAATGAATCACTAAGCATTTGGACACATGCATGTAATTCTTCACATACTAGGGCTGCACAATTAATCGAATTTCTAATCGCGATTACAATTATAGATGCCACAATTACGTAATCGTTCAAAGCAGCAATTAATCGTTCAAAGTCCACTTATGTTATTCTGTGTGCTTAAGATGTGTTTTTTTTTCTACATGTTATCTAAAGGGTTTTCCCATTGTTTTAATTTAAACACTATAATACCATTCTTTTTTTTATAATTTAAAGAAGAAACCAATCCGATGTATAGTTGACATTTGAGGCTTAATACTATAGAAAATCACAAAGTTTTTCAGTTAGTGTTTTCAGCTTGTTTATTTTCATATAAAAATATGGCATGCAGTTGCATCAAACAATGGTATAAACATCATTCAATGTAAATTGTGATAATCGTAATTAATAATCGCAATTACAATTTCAAGGGAATAATCGACAATTATGATTTTTGTCATAATCGTGCAGCCCTATCACATACTGTAGGTTTGAGTGAATATGGTGAGACGACTATCTGTCATTATCACCCATTGTTTCTTTAAGAACCTCCCAAATTCCAGGGGCCCTTTTAGACGGTCTGTTCCGTCCCTCTTGAAATGATGTCAGACTAGGCGACCACACCTTTCATTGGAGTTATGAAGCAATTCTGCCTCTTGGTGCTAGTGTTTCATCACATGTCTAAAAGTTATCCTTTATCTGTTACAGGCAGCAAAAATTGGAGAAGGTCATGGATCAAGAGGGACTAGGTGATGAAGAGGTGAGCGTTTCTGAAATACTGGTATTTTTTTCTGAAAGTATTTCCTTGCTTACATTTACAAACATCTTGATCTAGATACTGGTGGTTTTGTTAAATATTAAAACACACAGAAGTTCAGAATATAATTTCTTGTGATCTGTCGATTTCATTTCTGCTTTTTCTGGTCCTGCAGAAGTGTCTCCGGCGGTCTGAGCATGCTAGGAAAGAGACTGAGTTTCTTCGTCTCAAGCGAACACGGCTTGGATTAGAGGACTTTGAGTCACTCAAAGTGATTGGCCGAGGAGCTTTCGGAGAGGTATGAGTTTCTTTCTGTTAAAGACCTCATTAATTAAAAAAATTTAGTTGTTTTTTGCATGTTCATGTTAGCTGTGAGGCAGTTTGTGTATTGTATGTACTCTACCATTATATATATATTTTCAATATTAAAATGGAAAACAGTTGTTTTAAATTGTAACAGTATTTTACAATATTACTGTTTTTACTGGATATAAATGCAGCCTTGGTGACTTTTCATAAACAACAACAAAAAATCAGAACGGTAGTGTATTTTGTGATATTTTAGCACATTTAAAATCCTCTTTATTTCTCTAGGTGCGGTTAGTTCAGAAGAAGGACACAGGACACGTTTATGCCATGAAAATCTTGCGTAAGGCTGATATGCTTGAGAAAGAACAGGTAAGTCTTCACTGATGGAGTCGCGTATGACCACACGTGACATTTAAGGTTCTTTGTCTTGTTAACAGGTCTCTGTTTTCTGTTCAAGGTTGGCCATATTCGAGCAGAAAGGGACATCCTTGTAGAGGCAGACAGTCTGTGGGTGGTGAAGATGTTCTACAGCTTTCAGGATAAGATGAACCTCTACCTCATCATGGAGTTTCTGCCTGGAGGTGAGTGCAGGATGTCAGATCATTTCAAAGAAACCTTTACAATCAACAAGATGGTACTAAAGCCACTCCAAAGGATGATTGATATATGCATGCGTGTGATTGCCCAGGTGATATGATGACTCTACTGATGAAGAAAGACACTTTAACGGAGGAGGCCACACAGTTTTATATTGCTGAGACTGTGCTGGCTATTGACTCCATTCACCAGATGAGCTTCATCCACAGAGACATCAAACCAGACAATCTTCTGCTGGACTCAAGGGTAAAAACATATTAAACAGTACTTGAATAGAATCATCAAAATCAATTATCTTTAGCAAAATAAAGTGTTTTTGAAGTAGGACATTGTTTAGAACTACAACCCGAATTCCGGAAATGTTGGGACGTTTTTTAAATGTGAATAAAATTAAAACTAAAAGAATTTCAAATCACATGAGCCAATATTGTATTCACAATAGAACATAGGTAACAAATGTTTAAACTGAGCAAATTTGAACAAAATGAGCTCATTTCAAATTTGATGCCTGCTACAGGTCTCAAAATAGTTGGGACGGGGGCATGTTTACCATGGTGTAGCATCTCCTCTTCTTTTCAAAACAGTTTGAAGACGTCTGGGCATCGAGGTTATGAGTTTCGGTGTTGGAATTTGGTCCCATTCTTGCCTGAAGTAGGTTTCCAGCTGCTGAAGAGTTCGTGGTCATCTTTAACGTATTTTTCGTTTAATGATGCACCAAATGTTCTCTATAGGTGAAAGATCTGGACTGCAGGCAGGCCAGTTTAGCACCCGGACTCTTCTACTACTTGTAATAGCTGCAGTATGTGGTTTTGCATTGTCCTGCTGAAATACACAAGGCCTTCCCTGAAATAGACGTCGTCTGGAGGGTAGCATATGTTGATCTAAAACCTTTATATACACCTTTCAGCATTCACAGTGCCTTCCAAAACATGCAAGCTGTCCATACCGTATGCACTTATGCACACCCATACCATCAGAGATGCTGGCTTTTGAACTGAACACTGATAACACGCTGGAAGGTCTCCCTCCTCTTTAGCCCGGGGGACACGGCGTCCGTGATTTCCAACAAGAATGTCAAATTTGGACTCGTCTGACCATAGAACACTTTTTCACTTTGAAACAGTCCATTTTAAGTGAGCCTTGGCTCACAGGACACGACGGCGCTTCTGGACCATGTTCACATATGGCTTCCTTTTTGCATGATAGAGCTTTAGTTGGCATCTGCAGATGGCACGGCGGATTGTGTTTACCGACAGTGGTTTCTGGAAGTATTCCTGGGCCCATTTAGTAATGTCAATGACAGAATCATGCCGATGAGTGATGCAGTGTCATCTGAGGGCCCGAAGACCACGGGCATCCAACAAAGGTCTTCGGCCTTGTCCCTTACGCACAGAGATTTCTCCAGTTTCTCTGAATCTTTTGACGATGTTATGCACTGTAGATGATGAGATTTGCAAAGCCTTTGCAATTTGACATTGAGGAACGTCACAATCAAGTATTCCACAATCTTTTTACGCATTCTTTCACAGATTGGAGAACCTCTGCCCATCTTTACTTCTGAGAGACGCTGCCTCTTTAAGACATCCCTTTTATAGCTAATCATGTTACAGACCTGATGTCAATTAACTTAATTAGTTGCTAGATGTTCTCTCAGCTGAATCTGTTCAAATTTCTTGCATTTTCAGCCCTTTGTTGCCCCCGTGCCAACTTTTTTTAGACCTGTTTCAGGCATCAACTTTTAAATGAGCTCATTTAGTGGATAAAAGTGTAAAATTTCTCAATTTAAACATTTGTTATGTTCTCGGTTATATTGTGAATAAAATATTGGCTCATGTGATTTGAAAGTCTTTTAGTTTACATTTTATTCAAATTTTTAAAAAGTCCTAACATTTCTGGAATTCGGGTTGTATTTAGGTGTTTGTCACAATATTAAATTATGAATACCATTAATAATACCAGTTACATTTCACTTAGTACTACTGATACTGTAGAAAGACCGATATTATTACATTATATTTTTTTTAGTATTGTCTTGCGATCTCCCTATAGGCAACTCTGACGTGACCATGAAACATTAAAGGGGGCATATAACACACATTTTCACCCAATCTCATGTTAATCTTGAGTACCTATAAAGTAGTATTGCATCCTTCTGATCTCCAAAGAGTCTTTATTTTTCTCATATTTATAAAAGAAAGATACAGCTTTACTATTCTCTCCGAAAACAGCCAAGCTCCTGGAGGTGCACCGTGGGCAAAGCTAAAGAGTGACGAGACGTTTGATGCCGTTTTACTTACCGTCTGCAATGACCGGGATCTTTTATCGCTGGGACCGCTCCATCTTTCAGTATCAAACGATGTGCAAATCCAGCGTCGAACTGGGCCTTGTTTATAAAACGTTCGTCAACAAACACACTTGCAAAACTCCTTTTTTTACCCGGAAAAACAAACTGCATCCACTGTTTACGTAACGCTTCATTCTTTGGGAAGCTGAACAAAGGTTATTTTTCCCTTACAACCAAAAGCACACTTCTTTGGAGACATTCTTCCCAAGTGAGTCCCGTGCAGTGCTGCTGAATGAAGCGCATTTATGGGCATGCTCTTGTTCTCTCTCTGGTTGATGTGTGCGTGGGTGCGTTCTTCCTGGAGAAGTGCCCATACAAGGAGCTCCATTCTTCATGACGTCATGAAGAGCCATGCTCGGAAAAAAAAACTTTCCGAAATTTGTACGAACCCGGAAGGAGTGTATTTGGCACAGAAATACTCTTCTACATCCAGATCATTTTTTGAAACTTTGGCCAACTTTTTAACAGTGTAAATAACTCAACATGCGTGAAATGGCATTATACCCCCCCTTTAAAGCTCAATCTAACAGCCTAGTAGGTCACATAGCCTTGATCTTATGAGTGCTTCTCATTCACAACATCATTTTGCTCTTTCAGGGCCACGTGAAGTTGTCTGATTTTGGCCTATGCACTGGTCTGAAGAAAGCTCACCGCACAGAGTTCTACAGAAACCTTAATCACAGCCTTCCCAGCGACTTCAGTAAGACTTATCACTGTCCATAACTCCTGTCTTCAAAGACACATGATCATTCATAAATCATTCTAATGTCCTGATTTTCTGCTCAATAAACTTTTCTTATCATTATCAACATTGAAAACAGTTGTGCTGCTTTATTTTTATGGAATCCATCTTTTTTTTTTTCTGCATTCTTTGATCTGTCTTTTCAGCAGTTTAAATTTAATGCATACTTGCTTAATGAATTTCTTCTTCAAAAAAAAACAAACTTACTGACCCAGAACATTTGAATGGTATTGTAGATGGAAAAAATGAAGGGGCTGCATGGCTGATTCTGTAATTTTGGATTTATTTTTTTCTTCAGCATTCCAGAACATGAACTCGAAGAGGAAAGCAGAAACATGGAAACGAAACAGGAGACAGTTGGTAAGAGTTTCCTCTTGACCCAATACTGTTCTACACACAGTGGGTGGGTACAGATAGATCCAGTGTTTCAGGAAGTTATTGTGAAATGAATGTGTTCTTAATATGGTAGTTGAAGATTGTAGAAGTACTGAAGAAGGATTACTATGTACTCTTGTGTAATCCATTAGATCTCACAATGTTTTTTGTGTTGCATCAGAAGTAAAAAGAGTTTTGGAGATAAAAATATTTGTTTTTTTTTCAGGCCTTCTCCACTGTTGGAACCCCTGACTACATCGCTCCAGAAGTGTTTATGCAAAATGGGTATAACAAGCTTTGTGATTGGTGGAGTTTGGGCGTCATTATGTATGAAATGCTGATAGGTGAGTCGATTTTTGGTTAATAAATAAAATAAGTATGTTTATTTTGATATATGGCTAAAGTGTTTGGTTTGTGTGGGTGTTTTTCAGGTTACCCTCCATTTTGCTCTGAGACGCCTCAAGAAACTTACAGGAAAGTGATGAACTGGCAGGAAACTTTGACATTTCCACCTGAGGTCCCAATTTCAGAAAAGGCCAAGGATCTGATCCTCAGGTTTAGCATTCTCGCTACTTGTCATTCTCCCACTTCTTTTTATAAGGCTTTATTTTCATCTTTTTTGCTGTGATTCTATACCATTATTTTAAGATTTATACCATTATAAATCTGGTGGTATTTATACCATCTATACCAGGGGTGCCCAAACTCGGTCCTGGAGGGCCGGTGTCCTGCAGAGTTTAGCTCCAACTTGCCTCAACACACCTGCCTTTACGTTTCTAGTATGCCTAGTGAGAGCTTGATTATCTGGTTCAGGTGTGTTTAATTGGGGTTGGAGCTAAACTCTTCTGGACACCAGCCCTCCAGGACCGGGTTTGGACACCCCTGATCTATACAATTATTTTTACTTTATCTTAGCTGTAGCTCATCTCTCAACCGAGTGCATTTTGCTTTCATTAACCATGCTGCTAAACTACATGAGACATGGCTTATTTTAAGCAGTCAGTTTTTCTTCAGTGTTCACCTAGTGTTTTGTTGTTTTCCACCAGGTTCTGCTGTGAGAGTGAGCACAGGATTGGAGCCACTGGAGTGGAGGAGATCAAAACTAACCCTTTCTTTGAGGGAGTGGACTATGACCATATCAGGTAAACTGTCATCACACACAGATTAAACTGGCTTTGAGTAATGAAATCATCTTACTATTAATGTATAATGTCTTTTGCGTAATCATTATAAATATTTTAAACCGTTATATGCTACATTGTCAAATGATCTCTCTTAATTTGTCACATGACCCGGTCACATTGCATGTTTAATTCAGCACGTGGTACCCAGTTATCATTCAGGAAGTGTTTTTTATTTAGTTAGTTTAATGATTTGTTTATTTATTTTTTCAATTTTAATCCAGTTTTGTTCAAAAATGACTTTGGTCAAATAATCAGATAGGAATAAAATATAGTAATTTTGGGGCTTGTATTACTACTGGTTCATTCATCATGCGACAATTGGAAGCTCAAGTAGAGCACATGTGGGATACATTTTTCCATGCAGTGTGCTCTTTAAATCTGGATACTGCTTATTTAGGCAAATCTAGGTTATATGGCTACTCTGTGCTTGACATTTGCACACCAAACACATTTGTGTTATCATTCAAAAGTTTGGGGTCAGTAAGATTTTATTTTTTTCTCGAAAAATCTCTTCTCACCAAGACTGCATTTATTTTAGTCTTCAGTGTCACATGATCTTTCAGAAATCATTCCAATATGCAGATTTGCTCCTCAATTTTTTTCCGTTAGGGAGAGGCCAGCGGCTATTCCGATTGAGATCAAAAGCATTGACGACACCTCCAACTTTGACGAGTTTCCTGATTCAGACATCCTCCAGCCTTCAGGTTTGTTTTTAGTTAGTTGTAACGCTTTCTAAAATACATGACATTTTTTATGGCTTTTATGTATTTCAAAACATCTTATTCTCACTCTCTTTCTCTCAAGTCGCTCCTGTGTCCAACCACACTGAGGCAGATCTGAAGAGTAAAGACTGGGTGTTCATCAACTACACCTACAAGCGCTTTGAGGGGTTGACCGCACGGGGAGGCATCCCATCGTACATGAAAACTGGGAAGAGATAGGCTTCAGTAGCACTTGATAACTTGCTGCACTCTTTCAATGGTTGTTTTTCCAAAAGGAGATATTCTCCATTGCTCCTCCTCGCATCTGAAGGATCCTACATCATCCGTTTCCTGTTTTGACTCACCCATTTATGGATGTGGACTTCACCCACACTCAGTCCATAGAAAGACACGTGCAAAGTTTTATCTAAGGGCTTCTTTTACTTTTAACATTTTTTAAAATTTTGTTGCGCTCACCATCCAAGATCTCAGCGACAATGGAAAACATGGGGCTTCGTAAGTCAGTCTGATCTGAATGTGATTCACACAAACCCCCAGAGCTGCAGATGTTGCCTTGCATTCGGATCTTCCTTATACACCAGCAGAAACATCATGAATGCATTTGCCAATCAAACCAAATTGTTCATCAACATACCAGGAAACTTTACCAGCTGATGTCAAAGACCAAGCAAACTCTAGCAAACGGACCAGTGTTTGTTTTTTATTTAATGGGTTGTTTTAGCCACTGACTGATTCAGAAGTTGCTTGGTGCTAATGCTGTTGTTTTTCTTAATAAAGGGGCATGTTGCTGATGTTTGGGGAACAAAGCCACTTTTTTTTTGCATCTTGAGGAGAATAACAACACTATTCAGGGATTTGAATTTGATCGAGTCTTCCATTTTAATATGGGGATGAAATGTTCAATGCAAAATTTTTATATTACCAAAGAGGCTCCACTTTTGATCGGCTTTATGGGCTTGACTCTCGATGTTGTTTGATCGTGGATGCTTTGGCTTTCATACAGCATTAATTCTTAAGCTGTTAACGTATAAACCTGTAGCAAAATATTAATTCCATAATGGTTCCAATCAGTCTGCGTTATTGGAAGCTGCTTGTATCAGCATGTTGCTTGTGAGGGCTGACTTTGTAAAAATCAAACAAAGGTGCAAGTATGATTTTCAGAAGTGTGTGGGATTCCAGACAGTGAATGACTGAGTCATATTTCTACAATCAGGACCCATATGTCTTCTTTCTGTGACCAAATTGAATGTATCTTGAAGATTCAAAGAGGCTTCTAGAAGTTGCATTCATTTAGGATTGGCTGCCCTGGAATGATCTGAGATTCACCTAAATGCTTAAGTGAATGATTTGGCGACTACACACAGCATGACAAAGGTTTTGTATATGGAATTGCTTGTTAGATCTCTAGCTGAGCAGCTGTTGAACACAATATACTGCTAGAGAAATGTTATCACAAATAACAGATTACTGTATCCCAGAATGCTACAAATAGAAGTAGCATGAAATCGTGATTGAATGGTGTGTTTTTATCCTTAGAGCAATATGTGACCGTCTTAGGTCTGGATGTGTATTATTATTATTATTTTTTAATATATAATAGTGGCTGGAGATTTTCATGCTGTCTGAGAGTCGGCCTGTTGCATGTTTTTGTGTGCTGGACAAGTCAAAAGAGCTATGAATGAATTTGAGAATTAGTATTTTGATTTTCTTTGTGCTGCTTTGTTTATTTGTTTCACTTGTTCTACTATCATTGAATGGGAATATGTGAGGGTGATTTCATGGTTATCGCTTATGAAAGATGGCTTGATGAAATTATACACTGTCTACAAGTAGCAGATCACAGGCTGGGCTGCTTTGTATCTCTTGTTGCTGTATTGCACATGCTGAAAATTATCATGAAACCAGCGTGTCATAATGATAGTGTCTTTTTTTAAAATCTCACCTATTTTTCTGTGGGTTTCTTGCTTGCATCCTTGTCCTAATGTGAGGATACTCTCTTTGAAAGAGAAAAAGGACTCTTTTTTTTTTTTTTCTCAAAGATTAACAATGCACCTTTTGCTAGTTGTGATGTCATGTATATTTAAAATACACACACACACACACGTGTCAAGTTATTAAATACACACTGAATGACTGTTTGCCTGTAAGAGTTTGTAATTCTTTCTGCAACTTTTTTCACCTAACCAGATATAGACTAGTCTTAAGATTTTCGGGGTCTATATTTACTTGCTTAGAGCTAAAGAAATAATTACACCAATGTGTATAAAGGAGTTTATTCACACTGGCACTAGTGCTCACAAACTATCGGTGCAGGAGATCTCAGATTTTTTGCTGTTAATCCAGTGCTGATGGAGGAACAGCACTCCTGCTTCTGAATGGTTTTGAACACGGTTCCAGTTTTCACTGATGTCACATTCTGCTGTGGGAGGTGGACATTTGTCCTCTCTCTGCCTTAAGTTTGAGTTGTAGAGTGTTTGTGGATTTTTCCTGCGCTCACAGAGCACCTTTCACTGGTTTATTTGTTTGATAGAGAGTTTGTTTTTGAGGTGTGGGCACACTTTGACCTGTTAAACGTCCTGAATAAAATACCAGTTAATTTAAATGAGTATGAGGCTCTTCTGTTCCTTTTACATAGGAACATTTTGTACCTTAAAACATATATTATACATTTTGAATAAAAAAAAGTCCCCTCAACAATTGCTGTTTTTATTAAAGAACATACAGTTCTTGAAATGTATGTATTTCAGAAAAGTCACTATAAAAGCATGTTAAATGTATGATTATCTATCTATCTTTTATTTAGACCTTTTTATTGCTTTTTTTTTAATCTTTTTTTTAATTGAAGAACATACCGTGCTAGAAATGTATTTTAATCGGAAAATCGTAATGGTTAATTATCTTTTGTCAATTGAATTATCAACCGCTGTTATAATGTATGTAATTGTTTTAAAGTAAGGCTGCTTTAAGTACAAGTTAAAGGGATAGTTCACCCAAAAATGATAATTCGGTCGTCATTTACTCAACCTCAAGTTGTTCCAAACCTGTAGGAGTTTCTTCTGTTAAACACAAAAATATATATTTTGAATACTGTTGGTAATCAAGTCAATGGCTACCGTCAACTGTTTGGTTACCAACATTCTTCAAAATATCTTCTTTTGTGCTCAACAGAAGAAAGAAACTCGTGTACGTTTGGAACAACTTTTGAGGGTGAGCAAGTGATGACAATTTTTATTTTTGGGCGAACTATCCCTTTAAGGAATATTTTTAAGCATTGTTTGCTGGCATCCAAATTAGGAACCTGTGACTATACTCGACCCATTGTTGATGAAGTGAACTGTTTGACCTTTTTAACACAAATGTGAATGTGAACCTTTTTTCTAAACAGTTCATTAACAGCTCTGCTCTATAAATAGTACACCGATAGTTTGAACATGTTTTTCAATCCCACGCATTTGTGACTTGGTCAAACTCATTCTTAACACTTCTATTCATCAGTGACTAAGGAATATGGGCTATTAATTTGACTTTTTAATCTTTGAAACGTTTTCAAACATTGTTCTGGGAAAGTTGAGCTGTTCTTCTTAGTGTTATCTGGTAAAAACCCCTCAAGAGCAGAAGGATGAGTGCCGCCATTGCAGCAGATATGAACACGCTTATCAGCGCCATGTTTCGGACAATGCTGCTGGGATACGGGTTTCCTGTGGTCGTCATGTTAGGAAACAGGCTCTCTGGGTTTTCCCAGTGAATCAGACCTTTGGCAAAGTCTAAACTCACTTCTTTGGGTGATAACACTTTCACCCCTTTATACATTCTCTTCACTCTTCGTTTGCCGGTGTCCAGTACGTCACAGCGGTATGTCCCAGAATCCTCTTCTCCGAGGGGGTCTAGCACCACCTTGTCCAAGCTCAGGGCTTCATAGCGGCTGAATAACAAGTCATCAGATGTGATGATTCCATGGGCAAAGCGCCAAGACACCACAAATGCAAAGCGGCCCATGGCTTCCATCACTTCCTCTAAGCAGTCTAGCACCAGACGCTGACCAGCAGTTGCCGTTTGGGTCTTCAGTCCACACTGCCAGGTGTCTAGGCAGCGGATGGTCCTCATCTTGCAGGAAGTGCTGGAGATGTTTCTGTTTCCCTCAGTAGGGCAGAGCTCTTGAGTGTGGAGGCCAAGCCCGCAGGTGGCACTGCAGGGAAAGCTGCGGGTGATGACCCAGGTGCTGATCTTCTCCAGTTCTTGCAGTTCAGCTTTGGTTAAATTCTTACAACTGCTTGGGGAGTGCAGGAACATCCAGTGCAACAACACCAGCCAAAGTGCTGAATGAGCCATTGTGACTTTTGACATTGAAGAGGAGCAGTGATCAGCAAAAACTGCCAGAAAATATCCAGAATGAGAATCTGTAAGCCCATATATTAATATTAATATGAATAATATGATAATAATATATATAATAAATATATAATTCATATAATAATATGAATATATATATATATATATATATATATATATAT
>NW_015554102.1:2631290-2647353 GCF_001515605.1 Sinocyclocheilus anshuiensis
TTTAAATTATTTTTTAAAATTTATTTATTGATATAGTGATTTATATATTAATATAGTGACACACATCCTTGGCACATCTGAATTAAATTAATAAGATAATGATTATTTTTTTACATTATTTATTTATTTTTAATTATTCAATTTTTATACACATCCATAGTACACATGGATTAAATTAATACATTTATTATTTTAATTAATTAATCAATTGATTTAATTATTATTGGGTATTTTTGTTTGTTTATCTAATTATTTTAATGCACATATCTATAGCGCACCTGAATATTTACAGTAGTGGTCAAAAGTTTATCGACACTTTGCAGTGTCTGCATTCTGCATAGTGTGCTGTTACCTGGATGATCCGTGGATTAAGAATCAAGTGTATGTAAACTTTTGAATGGGTTCATTTTTATAAATTCAATTATTATTTTCTGTTGTGGACTATGTAAACGTATTTTATGTGAAATATCTTATTCAGGTCAGTACTAAATAAAAAAACAACATGCATTTTGTATGATCCCTCTTATGTTGGTAAAATAATTACAATTTTGCAGATACGGTAAAGTATATACTTTTGACTATAACTGTATGTTCCAAACTGGCATGGACCGTGAAAAGAAAAATATGTATTTTCACTTATCATTCAAAAACAAGAATATATGGGTCTTACCTTAGCTGCTGTGTTCAAAATATATGAGAAGGTCAAGATAAAAAGATAACCCTGAAACTTTTAAGATTCGATTCAGCATTCTCTTTATCACGTCATATTGAACGTCTGTTCAACAGTTGCGTCTATCACGTGCGCTTGAATTAAGGCGGGAAAGCACGTGCTTAAAAGAGAATTATGCTGTAACTGTCGGCTAAAACATCTGTTTATTTGTTTTAAATATTTAATATATTTTATTTGTTAAATATTTAATCGTGTTTTTTTTGTTTTTTTTTTTACAACGTTTGTGTTCGATCTTGCCACAAGATGGCGCTCAGTCTCACAGAACGAATGCAGTGTGATTAAATGGTTTGTAATTGTGATAAAATAAGTAATCTATTGATGCTATTATCTTTGTGTCACCTATATTCATTTAAGTTACTGGTAAAGCACACATTTTTAAGTTATGTCAAAGCATGCAGTGGCAACTCTATTAGGCAACTATGTACAGTTAGTGTGGGCAGAACTCAAGCCAAGTAAAGCAGAACCAGAGGTTATTGACACCTCTCAAATGTCAGACAGCTATGAAATGCCTGGGGCTGAAAGACTCCTGCGGGGTAATACTGATTCAAACCAGGCTAACGAGTCATTCTTACCCTTTACGTTTTTGCCCATTCATTTGGTGGAGTCTGGTGGTTTGGTGGCCGTATAAGTTGTGTGAGAGAGATAGAAAGATAGAGGACTTAGTCTTTTGTGATGGGGTAAACAGGATGTGGACAGGCTCTGATGGCTGTTTGTCATGCTGAGGAAGCATCACCTCAAGGGCACAGACAGTACGAACAAAGACTTGACAGACCAAACAAGCATTAAAAGAGTAGTTCAACCCCGAAGAAAATTCTGTCATCATTTACGCACCCTCATGTTCTTCCAAACCTGTATGACTTTCTTTGTTCTGTGAATCACAAAAGAACACACACACATATATATATATATATATATATATATATATATAACATTTTAAAGAATTCTGGTAACCAAACAGTTTTGGTGACCTTTGACTTCCATTGTGTGGACAAAAAACACTGATGATGACTGGTGTTTCACAGAAGGAAGAAAATCATACAGATTTTGAATGACATATGAGTAAATGATGACACAATTAATGTTTTGTATGAACTATCCATTTAAACTGTAGGGATGCCATAATCATTCCATGCAGACAATGATACATTTTATTTTTTCACTTGTCTCACTAGTCAAATTCAGGCCTTTAATCCTGTAACTATTTTTAGGCCTGTAACCATTAATGAAAATCAATTTCTAATGACTTTAATGATTAAATTGAACATATATGCGTGTTCATGTTTACTTCTGTGGACATAATTAATACTCTTTTTCACCTTCTATATAGTGGGGTAGTATGCATATTTGGAGGCAGCCTTTGTTAACATCATGGCTCATATTTGTCTCAATAGCAGATTTAGATTTAGATATACTGACACCTATTGGCCTGCATGCATGCAAGTTTATGTACCACTAACTCCTGTGGTTTTACACTAAAACTGTTTGTTTGTGTCATTTTTTGTGTAAAAATTGGATTAATTCCTAACAAATTTTCATTTATTATTGGTGTTTTGTGCTGGTACATGGCTGGTCATTTGATATTAACATGGTGGCGCCCATGAAGGGGCGATCCTCTCCATGTAAAAAAAATGGACTGCTTTTTTAGAAAATATTTATGTCTAGACTAGAGTCTTCATCTCATGTTAGTGAACATCATTTTAATGATAAATCCCAAAAATGCTATTCATTTTGATTTTTTCCTTAAAATATTAATTAAATAAATAAATAAAAATACTGAATGCATCAGTCGCGATGCCAGAGATCAAAAGAAACTATCTTCTCACAACACACATCTAAAGACAGCAAGGGATCATCAGTTCATTAAACTGAAGACGTGATTGTTCAAGCGGTGCAACTTGCAGACGGTCCCTCAGCGGCAGACTCGCTTCTCTCTCTACAGCTCCCACAACCGTCTCACTTTTCATGTAGTCCACACTGAGCTCTCGTGATCTCGCAACTTCAGTTTTTACTGCACGGTTTTGCCAGTGATTTCGCGATTGCTGATCGTTTCACGTGCACTCCCTTTTTTCACATCATTTCGCTCCTCTGGCCACTTTAATCATTTATGCTGCCGGCAGTCGGTGGGCTACTTCTCTAGTTTACCTTTTAAACGGAAATAGTTTTAATGAGATGCAAATTGCTTTGCGGTTGACTTCGATGTTGCGCGTTGCTACTTTTACAGCAGTTTCTTCAGTTTCAATATAACATTTTCCCCTGCCGCATCCTGGCGCGAGGTTGCGTGCAGCGAGCGACGGATTAAATGGATTAATTATCACATCTTCACATCAGTTTTCACACAACTGGCGTGTACTCTTGTTTGTTTGGAGGCTTCTCTCTCTAAGGGTTTTTAAAAATGAGCGAAATAAACACCGAGGAGGACAGTAAACAAGAAAACGGGGACCTCAGCAGCAAGGACTCGGACCGTCAGCTTCGCCTGAGACTGTGCGTTTTAAACGAGATATTGAACACTGAACGGGATTACGTGAGAAACTTGGCATTTCTGCAGTCGGTAAGTAGACTGGGTTCAATCTAAACACTCTGAGTGTTGCAGTTTGAGCACCCATGTGGCTGGTTACATGTTGCAGTCGCGCGGTTATTGTTACAGTCTCGTTTACAGTCTCATAAACTGGAGATAACGGGCACTGGTGAAGCTGTCAAGCCGTGTTTTAGTCACTGTATTGGCGTCAAGAAAGAGGAAGAGGGAGAATATGTGAAACAGACAGCGTGTCTAAAACAAATAGTGTTGGCGAGGTTTTTTTTAGTGACATTTTATAACAAAACATGATGCACAAGGGACTGTTTTGTAGAGGGACTTCTTTGGGGGATTTTATTAATGATGCTTTAAAAGGACTTGAATGTTGTTCCTCCAAATGGGTGTTTTAACTCAAACCTTTTTTGCTTCATGTACCGCTACAGCCCAAAACAATAAGGCTCAAGTACCAATTCCATCATTTATTTTATTAAACACACAAAAATTATACTGTGGGTAAAACATTTAAGTAGCATATTCTGTTGTGATTGTCCCACATTTTATATATACTGTAGCTATATATTGCTTTCTTTGCAAAAAATGTATCTAAAACTGTTTTCATTGTTATGTTTGTTTACATTTTTTTTTTAAACAAATCCCAATTGAAATCAAATGCCTCTTTAAACCTTCTTACGCATACCTCTGATTAAGAATAACTTTTTAATTGACTCAGTTTCTTGTTTTTTGTAATTTTCTGTTCTCTGTTGGTTGGAGATGACTGAAGTGTGAACACTTTCAAACCGAGAAACAAGGGTCTGTCACTTTTACTGCCTTTTTAGTCATTCAAACAAGCTCTAACTTAAATTAGAGTATATTTCCTGGTCATGTGCCATTTCCTTTTATAAGCTCTGTCTCATAAAATCAGCAGCGACTCATGTGAGAGGTAGGATTTACAGGGTCTTCAGGGCAATCTAGTAAATCCCCTGTAACTTTCAGAACACTTGTTTTTTTTGTCTTTTGGTAAAACCGGGTTGTGCTCATCAGCATACAATCCTGCTCAGCCCAGAGCATGTGTCCTATAGTAACAACCCTCCTGGAGCATCACTGACCTTCCACAGTAATTTCAATGCACTGATAACGTATTTTAACAAGTAAAAAAAATAAACACAGAACATGTTTGAAGTCTCCAGATTGTAATTTGGCATACTTGACGTGTGTTTTCTAGCTCTGATTAGCATCAGATCAAGACATAGCATGCCTGGATTTAAGAAGACAATCGTGAGCCCATTCATATTCCAACCTTACTACATATTTTAGAGTTTTAGAACTTTAATAAACCCTGTTATTCAGTTTTTCATGCATTCCCAAATGCATTTCTCACATTCCACACCAGCACATTTGTCCCAGTCCAAAACCTCTTGATCCTGGGATAAATTTAACAGGATCAAAGCAACTGGAGAGGTTTTACAAACATGCCAATGAAGGGTTAGCAGCCTTACAGTTATTAATCCAGTTTTAAAACAATCCCTCATAATCATATTGGCCTGTTAAGCTTCTGGAGTACAGTAGCTTTGTGAGGAAGCTGCCAGTTGATGACATCGAGCCGACTGTGGCAGTTTAAGATTTAGGAAAGACACTGTTTCTGGTTTTCTGTGAGAGGATGGGTTCACTTGTCCTAGTTATTGTTCTTTCTCTGCATATGGGAAGAATCATAGGTCCCTCTCATCTGCTGAGTCTCAGAGGGATTCATCTCCCTAGTCTGCGTCTGATGTTATCTGATCTGGAAGCATTAAGTGAAGTGCGACCAATCAAATTAGTCCCTGCAGATGCACCTGATGGCCTCTCGTCAAGATGTGTTGACGCAAGTGAAGCGAAGCGGACGGTGGTGCATCAGGTGAAAGGGAGAGGAAACCGCTTCGTCTTTCAGCATCTGTGCCTTTCCAAGGGCCTCGGTGTGAAAAACAAGGCCGTGCTTGAGATCGATATCAAAGATGTCTGCCTTTCAACTCATGGCTGGCACTCTGGTCTTTATGCGCTTTTGTCAGCACGCACAGTCATGCTAAACATCACTGGCTGCCACACTCTAGGGAGAATGATAATTGCTTCATGAATTTGTTTAGATATTTAAGTAAGATACCCAAACAACTTTTATTAGACCGAAAGGTATCAGGGCTGTGGCTTTGTCGCTCCCTGAATGGCTCTTCATGCATCTGTTTATCTGTGGAATTCCACAAGGAATCTCAAAGATATTACAAAAGAATAATGTCATAGTTTCAAAGCAAGAAACCAGGCTGTGATTTGTAATCGGTCTTTTTTTAGGCATCATGCCCAGTTTTTTTGTAGCATCTTCTCTGTTTAATTTTGACTTTTAGATAATAGATGACAGAGTAAGGTTTAGATGTTAGGGTTAGGAAAACATTCTAACCAGCACATTCTGAAGGTTTTTTTAGAAGACACGTTCTGTCATACTGTACAATAACAGTTAATCTTACATTTACTCTGAGTGAGATGTAGGGAAAGGGGTGTCTTAGAAGGATTGAGTCAAAAGTTCATTAGTTGCTCCCAGAGTGACCTGTCCAATGGCATTTTTTTTCCAATGACAAAAGCATTTGGCAAAACGATTAAAAAAAGCAGATGGCAAATGCTTTTTGCAATTACAAAAATATTAATAATAACTATTAATAATTTATTATAATTAATTGCTTTAGTATTTTGAATCATTAATTAAATATTATAAATAATGTTAAATTATTTATTTGAAAATGAATTTTATTGTTTCTTTTAAACAAGCCGTTTTAATCATCTATTTACTTGCCCATGTAAAACTGTAGCCTATTTGTTTTTATTTTTGAATTATTTAATTGATAAATCATTACTACATTTTATCCTCGACAAAAAGTGCAGGAAATAGTGTGTACACTACAATTTAAAACTTTGGGTTTTTTGAAAAGGTCTCTTATATGCTCACCAAGGCTGCATGTATTTGATCAAATATACTGTAAAAACTGTGATACTGTGAAATATTATTTTAATTTAAGAAGTTAATATATTTTAAAATGTGTTTTTTTGTGTGATGGTAAAGCTGAATATTCAGCAGTCATTCCTCCAGTCTTCAGTGTCACATGATCCTTCGAAAATCATTCTAATATGCTGATTTGGTGCTCAAAAAATATTATTTGTATCATTATCAGTCATATTTACTGACTCTTTTGATCAATTTAATGCATCCTTATGCATGAGCCCAATATTAAATCCTTTATTAGTTAGCTATGTCCCATTCAACAGACCTTTTAAACCATTAAGATAAGTAAGCTGATTCCAGGGAAAGTTTCCCTGGAGAAGCTTAAGGGTTAAATGTCTTCCTCGGGGGTAAAAAAGTAGGAGATTGTGATTCAATTAACTTTTGAGTTCCTAAATGTAAGAGCTTCAGTGTTTGTATATGACCGGGATCCGTTTCCTGTGTTAGGATCTGTGCCCCCTCTAATGTCTTTGCTGCCAGTCCAGCTGTTGTTAGTTTGTGTGGTCCAGCTGGGCTCCTGTGGACAAGAGTCTGTTCACCCAAACAGGATGACATGAATGTATAGAGGAGCAGGGGGAGGAAGTCAACCTGGTGCTTCCCGCTTGCTGATGAGTCCTTGCAGGAGGGACGCACAAGTGTAGGCTTTCTGGGTTATAAATAGTTACAGACCTGATCCGCAACACAATGTCACAACCAGCTACCCAGCAGCCATATGGCTCAGTGGGGTACACGTCTGCACCCGCCAAACTATGGAAACAATCCTCAGCTTAGAAAAAACTGCCATTTTATGTTTTCTGTGTAAGCTGCAACTCTATAGACCAGATGCCCAAACCAGGGCCTGTGGGCCAAAGTTGGCCTGTGATGACATTTGGCCCACCATTGTTTTGAGTCTGTTTCTCTCTGCATTTATAAGTAGTTAATATTTATAAACTGTTACTTGCTGGTCCTTTGTAATTATTTATGAAATTTACTACACCAAATTGTTTTCAGTGTATTAGTGCCTGATGTGTTTTAGAAGCTTAGATGGATGTATGGAATCAGTGCTGAGTGTTTTGCATGCTAAACTTGGGTTCGCTGACCCCCGTAGACCCTCCAGATGCGCAGTAGTACTGATGATCATCAGCGGTGCCACCTGTATTAAAACAGTCTGCAGCTGTGAGCTCTCGCTGCGACTGCCGCAAGCTCTGCTGATTATGCTCCTATATCCTCTAAAGTGTCAGATTATCATTGTCTTAAAGCTGCGACAAGTCATGCGTTATAAGCCAGGACACAGAGGCACAAGTCAGCACCAGGAATTTCAGGAATCTCTTTAACTTTCCTAAGCTTAATTAGCTTGGTAGACCTTTCCTCGTGTTCAAGCATCTGATATCAAACAAACACTGGGATAGTGTTGCTAATTATAGCTTCATTTTTAATGCTGATGAGTGACTGGTTTTGTGGAGGGGGTTGAGTTTCCTCATGTTCTACTCTGATAACGAATCACTTGAGGGAAAAACAGTTGAAGGAAAAGTGCTTTTGTAGTTTGAGCTGATTCCGATGACTTTTACGATGTCTGTAACACCCAAAGACCCAAGGATATCTGGAAAAGAACCAAACACAAGCATTAATTTCTATGGTAGTTGTTTGGTTCTGGAGAATTCTATAATCAATCACCTGAGCCATATCTGTAATGCAGGGATGTCCAAACCTGCTCCTAGAAGGCCAGTGTCCTGCAAAGTTTAGCACTAATTTGTCACTAAATACTGTACCTGCCTAGAAGATTCTATTAATCCTGCAGACCTTGATCAGCTGGTTCAGGTGTGTGTAATTGGGGTTGGACACTGGCCCTCCAAAAACAGGATTGGATACCCCTGCTGTAATGTGACTAATAACTCGAGAGCCACAGGACTGTGACAAAACTGATTGGTTGATGGCATGCCAAGAATGCACACAGTCCTAAACTTTTCAGTAGTGATTGTCCTGAGCTATGATGTTAAAACCAACAAACAGGTAACAGGTTTCACTCTTCTAAGAGCCCTCCAAAACATCTCCAAATATATAATGAAATATTAAAGGGGTCATATGATGCGATTTCAATTTTTCCTTTCTCTTTGGAGTGTTACAAGCTCTTGGTGCATAAAGTACCAGTAACTACCACAAACTCTGTCAAACATATTTCTAGCACAGTCAAACATATTTAATATTCTGTTAGGTGTTGAAAGATTTTGGGCCAATGATTGTTTGTCATGGGTCGGGGCTACCTAGTGCAGAAACAGCAACCATGGGACCAAAAAAATGTCCTGTCAATCAATGTGGTAGCTGCTGGTTAATGGAAAAAATAATGCTTTATGTTGCAAATCATCAATGTTGCATGTTTTTCATGTTCAGAATGTTTTCATGTTAAAGTTTTGTAGGGGGACATCCTGAATCATCCGCATCAGCAGTGAATCTGCGAGGATCTTGTACAAAATAAACAGCAAAATTAGCCGTGGCCTTTTGTGGTCTGACATATAATGTGAGCAAGGAAATCTGCTGATGTTCTCTGTGATATTCAGTATTTTAAGCCAATCGGATTGGCTGAGCTGAAAGTCAAACTTAGAAATCCTAGATAGAGTCGACTGATTGGTGAGTCACTGTGAGGTCACGAGCACAGCATGAAACTGATAAAGTCGTCTGTGTTCCCGACCACGCTGACAGAGGCCTGAGAGAGTTGTTGATAAGCTATGTTTATTCGGATATTAAAAACAGAAACACATTGGGATATGTAACCAGGCAATGGTGTAATGACTGTCACCTGCGCTTACTAGTTATATTCACACCTCTGATTTCATCGCATCTACCTGGCCAGGCGCCATGTTACAAACACGTGAATAAGGTATGCCTGTTGGCACCTCCTCATCTTTTACAAACAAGCTGACGGCAAACAAAGCCATGTGTTAGAGATTATGAATGCTATCAGATGGATGAGAGGTATGCAGACCACAGGCATATGGGATAAGACTCTTAGCAGATGTTCCCAAAATGTTCAATAAACTTCGGATTGCGGCTTGCAGCATTAAACTGACACTTACATAACTCTGCTTTAAGCAGGTTTAAGGTCTGTTTTGTGTTCCTGGCTGTTATTTAGGTGATGAGGATTTATGTGCATGTATGAGTTTTGTTTTCCTTTAGATCTCTTTGTGGGATAGTGGCTGTGATTATTTACTTGAATCAGATACAATACTGGTGCTTTGTCACTCTCTCTTGACCGCCAATAGCCTTGATTGTGACCCCATCACAAACATTACTTTTGCAGCTGTAGACAATAGCCACCTACTTGATAGGCATGTTTTGCAAAGAGAAAGGCAGCAGTAAATAGGAGGCCATACATTGGCGTGTTGACCCTTGACACCTTTGACCAGAAGAGCTCTAAGGAATTCCTCAGTTGTCCTGAGGGAATTGCCCCTGCGGTTTGTGGCCAGAGGCCGGCCGTAGTGTCATGACTCTTGAGATATTTTTTGGGTGAGATCTTCAGATGTAGGCTCTGGCTTTTCCAGTTGCTACTGAAAGAGAAGAAATATGAACAGCGTGATGTTAACTTATCCCACTTACCTCATCCAAACAAACAAAGGAGCGTGTAGTATTGATGGATGTGGATTGTTTCAGAATGATTGGAACTGAATTATTTACTCAAGTCCTAAAGAACACTTGAAGATGGAATTAGTCCGGTTAGCTTGATCTAATGCTTGCTTAAAAGTCAGGTCATTCATTTAGGTAACTAAATAAGATTTATTAGAGAACTTAACTAAAGTAACTCATTGGAATTAATTGAGATAATGTTTACTGATTCATAAAGGGAAATTTCACCTAAAAATTGTCTTCTATTTGTAATTTTTTTATTTACTCACTCTCATGTTATTCATGTCACATTCATTTTTTAGGAAGCGAGTGATAAAGGATAAAGAAAGCAGCTGTTAATTTGAAAGCCGTGAATCAGACTTCTCACAACACATTCCATAATTTTTATGTATCAGATCAGTAGGCAGAGAATAGACTTTTGTGTTTGAACACGTTTAGCCACAAGAGTGTCTATGCTATGAAATAAAACCTCTGAAAGTGGAAAAGCTCAAATGGTTTTAGACCCCATTCACACTTGGATTTAGAGCTGTCCACTTGTGATTGGATTGACAAAAATGCATATTAATACCAAGTGTAAACAGGGCCATTGTGTCAGTGAGTTCAAGTCTGGATCAGTCCAATTTGTGATCAAATCGTTTGTTTGAGCTAGTTCTTTTCAAATGAACTGTTTGTTCAGGTTCCTAAATTAGAAGAACCATTTGTTCACAAATTAATGAGTGAACAGTGGCTTAAATTTGGGTCTGTTCCCCATGTAAAGATACTGTATGTAATCAAAAGGCCTGGAATCTACTAGTAAGCAAGGAATTCTTGCTAATTTAAAGTTATTTTTGGGTTATTTTCGGAGCTTATTACCGAGTGTGGAAAAAATCTAAATGAAGATTATTTAAAATATTAAATCATATCTGTTATATGGCATGAGTGTGAACTGTCATTTTTGTATCAATTTAGAACTTTAGAACTGCTGTTTGATTTAATGCTTGCTGTTTGATAATGAATGAACTCATTCAATCTGTACTTTAATCTGTCATAACCCTACAGCTGATGTAAAGCATCTGATGTTTTGTCATCTTGTGGGTGTATTTCCTGTGGTGAAATGGAAGAGTCTTGTCCAGCCACCAAAGCCACATTGATTAGGATGATAATCAATGAAGAAATGACAGAAATCGTGCATTTGTAATTTGACTCTAATGAAGCAATACTGCAACGATGATGATACACTTTGTGGCTTTTGGGCTGAATGTGCTGCAGTGATATTGAATCCATTATTCTAGAGGGAAGGAGGAATGACACATCAGGAAATTAGATAATACACACACACGCATATAAGCCTGTGGTAAATGACAAAGTAAGCTGCTGCGGTTGTTCATGGCCAAAGAAATCCCATTATGCGTCAGTACGTTCCAAAGGTAATTAAACAGTATGTGTTTGTTTGAGTACTCATGCAAGTGTCTCTCTATGTGAAGTGATCATGATTGCTGTCTGTTGTTGTCGTATAGGCTAGCTCAGGGTTCACTCTGTCCTTTCCCCCCTGTGGTGAATGAACCCCTGGCTCTCATGGCACCTTTCCATGTGCTCAATCGCTCTTCCATGGAGATGAGCCCAAATGCCTTCCAGATGGCCAATCCAATCTGGACTGAGATCTTATCTGGACTACCACATGTCAGCACCAAGCCTTTGTAGCATTACTGTCCAACGGTCAACCAGTGTTGGATTTTCCATACGCTCAAGCTTCTTAATGATGTGCTGGTGTCACAGACAGGGGTTTTCTTGTGAATGGGGCCATTTCGCGGTAATGTGATATACACAACTACCTCACATTGAAAGCATATCTTCAATTATTTGTGCTTGGCAGATGAGAAAACAGGTGGAAAAATCTCATTACATTATAGATCAAAACCATATTTAAGAACCAGAGTATCATACAGTCTTAGGGGGTAGGCATTTTTAACTTGGAACAGTAAGCAGCCACATACTAACTACCCAGAACACCCTAGCAACCTCCTAGAACCACCCAGACCATCCTAGCAACAACTCAGAAGATCCTAGGCAAGCACCATTCACAATTTCCTCAGAGAATCTAGTTTGGAAAGTCATCTTAATCAGGCCTTGTCCAGATTGCCATTAGGTTATGTAGCGTAGTCTTGCTCAGTGTATCAGTTCTGAGTGTCTCTTCCCTTGTCACCCTCATTTTTTCTGTCTCTCATCTGTCCTGTGGTGCCATGGCTCGTTTCCACCCATGTGTGCAGCTCAAACAGCCGTGAACTTTGAAGCCCCTCATAGCGGAAGTGCGGGACAGGGGGCCGAACTCAAAGAGGACTTTGTTGCAGCAGCCGCTGCTTGAGGGGTGATGGGGAATCAGAGTCACGAAGAAAAAGGGCCGAGCTCGGATCCCCTCTTTCAAGCCTCATCCTCCTGCTACTGGGCTCTTTGTCTCCATTAGCTGGGTCGTGGCCACAAAGAGAGGATTTTTTTCCCTCTCTCTCCCCCCTTCCCTCTTGGTTTATTTATTCGATTTCACGCCATGCCGGCCAAAATGGCCCCTTCCTTGCGTCCAAAACTACTTCATACCCTTTTGCAGTGAGGCAGATTCTCACAGAGAGCCATGAAAGGGCCCTTTGGAAGGGCCGGGGTGTGTTTTCAGCTGGGCATTCACAGGAAGCGTGAGCATCGGATTCAGTGCGTTTTGCTGTTGCTCAAGTTGTGGGAACCAGTTCGGGTTGTAAAGATTCTCCTCACTTGCACTGGAAAAAGAGGACAAATGTGTGGTTTGGAGAACCTCAGGGGTTCTTATGTGACCCTTTACTGTTCATTGAATGCTCAAGTACCAGCAAGTAAACACCACTGTTTGTTTAAAGCGGGAAAATCAGCATTAGGCAGGATGCTGTTAGTCCTGACATGTGCTGAGACATTTAACTTGAGGAAGGCTGGGTGAGTTGATGTCTAAGGATGTCCTGGACAAAGACAGAGTGGACATCCTATAGGTTAACAATATCCTGTCACTTAGCAGTAGCCATAATATCAGACTGGATGAATTTGTTTCATCAGGCACCTTCAGCCCTCCCAGTGACAGTGCTGTGGGTTTATAGTCAACATGAAATCAAAATTGACCACATTTACGTTCATTATATGTTCCTGGGCTTTTTGCGAGTGATTCAGCAGTACATGTTATTCCAAAGAGAAAAGTTGTTTGTCTTCTTTGTAATGTTCTTCTTCTGAAATTACTTTCTTTTTCCGCTGATGTCAAGCACATTGCACAGGCCAATGGATAATGTTGACATTTAGACATTGTTTTATTAAACACACATTTGATCTGACTTTATTCTGGTATGTAACACCCACTTTTCACAATCCAATCAGCAGTGTTGGGCAAGTTACTCTGAAAATGTAATAAAATTACTGATTACTGATTACTCCTTCTAAAAAGTAATCACGTTACTGTTCTGATTACTTTATTTCAAAAGTAATTAGTAATTAGTTACATTACTAGTTGCATTACTTTTTTCTCCATGAAATTTATGAAATCCCAGCATAGGCTACACGCTCCCGATAAATATTTATTATTAAAGCATCAACATTCACAGAAAACTATTATTTTTAACTAAAGCAAGCGGCTGCTGCGTGCATGGTTTGGCATGGCTGCCAGCAAAGAGCGCTGCATTTATAATCTCTAAAAGACATCTCAGTTCATTGCAATCTCACAAATCTCTGTTATAACACAATAAATATATGCATAATGAATCTTTCATAATGTCTACAATTCGTGTGTTATAATGAGAGGATTCGTGAGCACGCAAATTTCAGCACTGCATTGCTCAACGCTGCAAACGTGTTATAGCCTAAATAGAAACTCTACATACGCTTGCTCCTGTTAATCATTTATATTTTATATTAGTTCATGTTGCTTTTGTGCAATAGATGAATAACAATTTATTTGTTTTAGATATTTTATGTTTAGATATTTCTATTTTGCGGAAGTCCCGTGAATCATTTTATATTCCCGCATCCCGCACACACACGAGTGTCTACCCGCCCACACCAGCTCTCGCCCATCTTGTCCCGCGCCGCACTCTGTTGCTGCGTCGGGTCTCGCGGGAGCAGCTCTCTAATCCACTGGCACTTGACTCGACAGTGCGTGTGCTACATCATTTTTACAATCTCTAGATTATAAAACACTGCATTCTGTCAGCAATGTAACGCGGCAGTAAGGTATAGAGACCTCAGATTGTAACTATACTCTAATTAATATTTTGAAAACTATAACGCATTAGATTACTCCGTTACTAAAAAAGTAATCAAATTACAGTAACGCGTTACTAAGTAATGCGTTACTGCCCAACACTGCTTATATATTTAATCTGCGTGTGCTACATCCTTTTTACAATCTCTAGAGTACAAAACACTGCATTCTGTCAGCAATGTAATGTGGCAGTAACGTATAGAGACCTCGGCTTGTAACTATACTCTAATTACTATTTTGAAAATTATAACGCGTTAAGTTACTCCGTTACTAAAAAAGTAATCAAATTACAGTAATGCGTTACTGTCCAACACTGCCAATCAGTTCCTGATGGGTCACTGAATATCCTTATCCATTCTGAAATAAATCAAATTATAGAGTTGGTGTTTCACATTGTAAAGTAAGGTGGGTTGGTTTTGCCGTCATTTCGGTTAGGGCTGCACGATAAATCGCATGTGATATTTAACGCGCATCTTGTCAGTAAAGCCGGTTCTGTAATCAGCGGTAAATTTCCATCCGTGCAGCCCTAATTTCAGTTATTGACTGTAGTGTACTGTACATGTGAGAGTTTTGTAGTCTGATGAATTCTGAACATTCAGATGAGTTTGGGTTTTATTATTTCAAACTTTTGATTATGTACATTGTATTTCCTTCAAACTGTCCTAGTTTTTCAGAATGCCTGAGTTCACTTTATTTTTGTGCATTTGAAACTCCTCCTCATTGTTGCTGCTGTAGAATTACTGCTGAATGAAAGCAACTATCAGGCAAATTGACTGTTAGGAAAGTGTCTGCAGAAATGTCTGCTATCTATTTCCGCCTGAATGCTGAGTAATCACATTCGGTTTTCTGAGACCGTAGTCTAAAGATACTATACTTTGAATTTAGAACTTTTTTTATTTATTCATACAATGATGAGTTGTTATTGTAAACAGTGTTGCTAATATTCAGGGAATGCTATATTTACATTTACTGGAGATGATTTGTGGTTGTAAATGTGAAGATGTGTGTAAATGTGAAACATTCTTGTTTGATGTGTCAATATACAGTTGTCGTACCCTGACGGAGAAAGAACTTTGACATGCTTTTATATCATCTCAGCCCCTTAATAGTAGTGTAAGACATTGTTCACTTTGGTGCTAGCTTTTTACTGTAAACATCTGATATTAAAAACTGTAAACCTGAGCAGCTATATTCCGTACTGAGCTTAATTCACACTATTTTATATAGGCCTTATCCTCCTCAAAGGTGCCATGAACTGAGAAACCAAAATTCTCTTGATCTTTTGACATATAAGATAGGGATGCGCCGATCTGATATTCATATCAGGTATCGGCTCCGATACTGCCATTTTTGTCGGATCGGGTATCGGTCAGAGAGAGCCGATCCAAATCCGAGATTCTGCGTATTGTGTTACCTCTGCTCTGAAGCCATTGCAGCAGTGTACTATAAAAACATCCTGTAAGTTTCAGAACTCAAAACCTTGACTTAGAACTCTAAAAACAGCTTATATTGAAGGCAGTCTGCCAAAACAGCAGATTGTGGAATGTTCTACTCTATGATGTAATAGGTGTGGATAAACCCTGCCTCCGCAGAAGAAGATCGACATCACTGTCTTTTTAGCCCCGCCCACCGATTCACACATAATGTTTACGAGAGAGGCGAATGCGCAGGTCTACGTGGAAACCAAACGATAAAGATGGCTCTGAAGAAAAGAAGATGCTGTGCAGTGCCATGTATGTGTGCCTTCCTTCTGATCCCAATGTTAGGAAAGAGTGAATTAACTTTTTAACGAAGATCCAGACCGCGTCAGTAAGAACTTAGTCCTTTGTTCACTTCAATTTACCGCGGATTCATTTACAAAGAAGGCATAATCAAAGCCTTGTTTAATAAAATAATAAAAAGACGATGCTGTCCCAACTATATTGGATCCGACAGTAATGTCGCAACACACAAGTGCAAGTAACTGTTTTT
>NW_015554102.1:2647642-2647815 GCF_001515605.1 Sinocyclocheilus anshuiensis
ATTAAAATACATTTCTTTTAAATGTATAGCATATTTTTTAATAAGGCAACAACATATGATAGATACGATAGGACAAAACAAATACAGTGCAGCACGAACTGTTTTTATACAGTCAGCCCTCTACGGATACCTTGGCAATTGAATTGCCATTGGCTAGTATATTTTTTTGTTTA
>NW_015554103.1:0-1932 GCF_001515605.1 Sinocyclocheilus anshuiensis
AACACACTTCTTTAGAGACATTCTTCCCAAGCGAGTCCTGTGCAGCGCTGCTGAATGAAGCATGTTGATGGGCACGCTCTTGCTCTCGCTCTTGTCGATGTGTGCAGGCGCGCACTTCCGGGAGAAATGCCCATATAAGGAGTTCCACCCTCGTCTACGTCATGAAGAGCCACGATCGAAAAACGCGCACTTCCGGGAGAAATGCCCATATAAGGAGTTCCACCCTCGTCTACGTCATGAAACTTGTACGAACCTGGAAGTAAGATTTTTAGCACAGAAATACTCCGTCATACATCCAAATTGTTTTTTGAAATTTTGTACATGCTTAGCATAAGAATCCAACTCTTTAACAGTGTAAACAACTCTGAATGCATGAAACAGCATTGTAGCCCCCTTTAAAGAGACAGCTCGCACAATGAAATTAACATCAAAATAACTTCACAAGAGCAAGTATATTGTTTGCGCATGTTTATTTACATTAAAGGCAAAATGACTGAAATAATAAGAGCACAAGTATAGATCTGGAACTTCTTTAAGTCTAACTAAATATAGTTTAGTAATTGCAATGTCTTCTGGTCCATATCCTTTCCTTAGGAAGGTGTGCTAGACACTGATTCATGTAATATAAAAATACTATACATATTTATATATTTTGCTATTGTATTGTGGATTGACACTTTCATAAACTTTTCTATACTCCTCTGATTATATAATGGTAAATATCACAATAACATAGCACAACAACAGTGATCAGCAATAATGATAAGCCTAATACTCACAATAAAAATAATAAGGTTATACAGAAACAAGAAGTGGATTATCCTTCACCTGAAATGTTTGTCTTTTTATCCTGAAATGCGAGGCAAATGTTGGATCACAATAATTAGGAACCACAGTTTCCACAAATCCCTTCACTCGATTGGGATGTTCTCGTTTATTCTGGACGGCAAGGGCAGTGACTGTAACTTCGAGCGTATTTTGCAGTATTAAAAACATATTTATACCAATTTCATCAGGCTCCGAAAATTCTTCAAAACGAACACAAAGAATAGCTTTCTCAGCTGCCGTAGTTGCAACTCTTGCGTCATCAGAACCAGTGTTAATTTTGACAGCAAATTTTGATTTAGATTTAGTCATAGTCTTTTGATTAAAATGCCATTTAGTTTTAGTCATATTTTAGTCATCTGAATTGTTTTTAGTTTTTGTCTAGTTTTAGTCGACTAAATATCATAAGATTTCAGTCGACTAAATCTACAGTAAATTTAGTCGGATAAAATCTAATGGGTTTAGTTACAGTGCATTTATTAAGCATTTCTCTAAAATTTCCAAACTCATCATAGGTTTGATATTAAGGTTTTATCATGATAGACACTGATTTAACTGCAGTGACACACAACATGCCTTTATGTTAAAATTAAATAAAAGCACTTCTCATAAATAACAAGAACATGTTCTTCTTTTTTAATGAAATACCAATGGTTATATAGGCTAATTACAGTGGTGGAAAGAGTACTGAAAAAATATACTCAAGTAAAAGTAGCATTACCTTCCAAAAAATGTAGTGTGAGTAGAGTAAAAGTACTTGTCCAAAAAACTACTTGAGTAAGAGTAAAAGAGTAGCCTATTTAAAAGTACTCATGAGTATTGAGTAGTGAGTACTGAGCTGTGGATTCTACCCCCTCATAATAAACGCTGTACACCGCAATTTACACAAAATCAATTTAAAATCATGTGTAAGGCCACTGAGACAGCATATGCTGTTGTTACACATAGAATATGAATGTTTAGAACAGTGCAAATACAAACACCATTAGAAACTCATAGTTCAGCATCACACACCGTGATATGGGTTCAAATGAGAGCCCATTTCTCTCCGAAACGGTGGCAGTTGTAGCGTTTTGCAATAAAGAAATAAAAATAACTAAACTTGAT